>NW_024412395.1:82145614-82195914 GCF_014898765.1 Herpailurus yagouaroundi | reverse complement strand
AAAAAAAAAAAAAAAAAAAAAAAAAAATCAAGGCTGCATAAACAAAAGAAAAGGAGAGAACTTAGTGTGAAAAAAGTGCCACTTGGTACTTCTGGGTAACTAAGGAACATATATAATGCAGACAAGAGCTAAGTTATTAATCCTGAAGAATATCTAGATATAAGGGACAGAGCAGAATAACCCTAGAAATGGGTACCTTTTCTTTTTATAAAAGACACCTGTTGAATAGGTTTTTCCCTTAAGTCATACTTCTTGATAGTAATCCCTTAAGTTGTATGTCTCCCACTTGCAAAGACTTGGAACAATTTGATATGGTCACAATACCCTATGTTTCCAAACTTAGGAGAAGATGACATAATGAACATAGAAATAGCAGCGACAAACAAAGCTGATAAAAGAGAAAGAACAGCAGGCAGCAACTGGCACTTCTAGAAAAATAGAAATCAGGTATATGTTCATATCAAATAAGATGAAATGTTCCTCTTCTGTTAGCACCAGTCCCAACCTCTCCTAGAACAGAAAAGCAGGAAATTTCCCACTTCAGATATTGTTTCTCATCCAAATTGAAAAAAAAAAAATGAACTTCTGGTACTAAACAAGAATGATTAGGTGTTTAACTCAGAACACTGCTTTTGTAAGTAGAGTTTATTTTTTTTTTAATTTTTTTTCAACGTTTATTTATTTTTGGGACAGAGAGAGACAGAGCATGAACGGGCGAGGGGCAGAGAGAGAGGGAGACACAGAATCGGAAACAGGCTCCAGGCTCTGAGCCATCAGCCCAGAGCCCGACGCGGGGCTCGAACTCACGGACCGCGAGATCGTGACCTGGCTGAAGTCGGACGCTTAACCGACTGCGCCACCCAGGCGCCCCGAGTTTATTATTTTTTAAGATGAGTATTTATTTTTTTGCTAGTTCTGAAAGTGAAAATCTGAAACCATATTGGTTTTAAGAAGTCCACTGACAGCACCCCAGGTAAAAACCAATCCCAAATCTTTCTAAAACAGAATTACTTTACAGCAAAACAAGTTAGATTTTTTTCAAAGCCCGTCCATGTCAAAAAAAAAAAATTCAGTTCCAAATGGAGTTTACAAAGGCCACCCCAAATGCTACCCCCCACCCCAGGGAAAACTTTTTAGGTGATGGTCTAAATTAATTCAGATACCACAGCATTTTCTTTCTGGACCAAATTAAGAATTCATCTGACCAGAACTCTTTTTTTTTAATATGAAATTTATTGTCAAACTGGTTTCCATACAACACCCAGTGCTCATCCCAACAGGTGCCCTACTCAATACCCATCACCCTCCCACCGCCACCATCAACCCTCAATTTGTTCTTAGTTTTTAAGAGTCTCTTATGTTTTGGCTCCCTCATTCTCTAACCTTTTTTTTTCCCTCCCCTCCCCCATGGTCTTCTGTTAAGTTTCTCAGGATCCACATAAGAGGGAAAACATACGGTATCTGTCTTTCTCTGTATGACTTATTTCACTTAGCATAACACTCTCCAGTTCCATCCACGTTGCTACAAAAGGCCATATTTCACCCTTTCTCATTGCCAAGTAGCATTCCATTGTACATACAAACCACAATTTCTTTGTCTATTCATCAGTTGATGGACATTTAGGCTCTTTCCATCATTTGGCTATTGTTGAGAGTGCTGCTATAAACATTGGGGTACAAGTGCCCCTATGCATCAGTACTCCTGTATCCCTTAGGTAAATTCCTAACAGTGCTACTGCTGGGTCATAGGGTAGATCTATTTTTAACTTTTTGAGGAACCTCCACACTGTTTTCTGGAGCAGCTGCACCAGTTTGCATTCCCACCAACAGTGCAAGAGGGTTCCCGTTTCTCCACATCCTCGCCAGCATCTCTAGTCTCCTGATTTGTTCATTTTAGCCCTTCTAACTGGAGTGAGGTGGTATCTGAGTGTGGTTTTGAATTGTATTTCCCTGACGAGGAGCGACGTTGAGCATCTTCTCATGTACCTGTTAGCCATCTGGATGTCTTCTTTTTTTTTTTTTTTTTTTTTTAACATTTATTTATTTTTAAGACAGAGAGAGACAGAGCATGAACGGGGGAGGGGCAGAGAGAGAGGGAGACACAGAATCGGAAACAGGCTCCAGGCTCCGAGCCGTCAGCCCAGAGCCTGACGCGGGGCTCGAACCCACGGACCGCGAGATCGTGACCTGGCTGAAGTCGGACGCTTAACCGACTGCGCCACCCAGGCGCCCCTGGATGTCTTCTTTAGACAGGTGTCTATTCATGTCTTCTGCCCATTTCTTCACTGGATTGTTTCTCGGATGTGGAGTTTGGTGAGTTCTTCATAGATTTTGAATACTAGCCCTTTGTCCCATATGTCATTTGCAAATATCTTTTCCCATTCTGTTGGTTGCCTTTTAGTTTTCTTGTTTGTTTCCTTTGCTGTGCAGAAGCTTTTTATCTTCATGGGGTCCCAATAGTTCATTTTTGCTTTTATTCCTTTGCCTTTGGGGATGTGTCAAGTAAGAAAGTGCTGCAGCTGAGGTCAGAGAGGTTTTCTCCTGCTTTCTCCTCTAGGGTTTTGACGGTTTCCTGTCTCACATTCAGGTCCTTTATCCATTTCGAGTTTATTTTTGTGAATGGTGTAAGAAAGTGGTCTAGTTTCATCCATCTGCATGTTGCTGTCCAGTTCTCCCAGCACCATTTGTTAAAGAGACTGTCTTTTTTCCATTGGATATTCTTTCCTGCTTTGTCAAAGATTAGTTGGCCATACTTTTATGGGTCTAATTCTAGGGTTTCTATTCTATTCCATTGGTCAATGTGTCTGTTTTGGTGCCAATACCATGCTGTCTTGATGATTACAGCTTTGTAGTAGAGGCTAAAGTCTGGGATTGTGATGCCTGCTGCTTTCGTCTTCTTCTTCAAAATTACTTTGGCTATTTGGGGTCTTTTGTGGTTCCATACAAATTTTAGGATTGCTTGTTCTAGCTTCAAGAAGAATGCTGGTGCAATGTTGATTGGGATTGCATTGAATGTGTAGATTGCTTTGGGTAGTATTGACATTTTAACAATATTTCTTCTAATCCGTGAGCATGGAATGTTTTTCCATTTCTTTATATCTTCTTCAATTTCCTTCATAAGGTTTCTATAGTTTTCAGCATACAGATCTTTTACATCCTTGGTTAGGCTTATTCCTAGGTATTTTATGCTTCTGGGTACAACTGTGAATGGGATCAGTTTCTATATTTGTCTTTCTGTTGCTTCATTATTAGTATGTAAGAATGCAACTGATTTCTGTACGTACATTGATTTTGTATCCTGCGACTTTGCTGAATTCATGTATCAGTTCTAGCAGACTTTTGGTGGAGTCTATTGGGTTTTCCATGTGTAATATCATGTCATCTGCAAAAAGTGAAAGCTTGACTTCATCTTTGCCAATTTTGATGCCTTTGATTTCCTTTTGTTGCCTGATTGCTGATGCTAGCACTCCCAACACTATGTTAAACATTAGTGGTGAGAGTGGACATCCCTGTCGTGTTCCTGACCTCAGGGGGAAAGCTCTCAGTTTTTCCCCATTGAGGATGATATTAGCTGTGGGCTTTTTATAAATGGCTTTTATGATGTTTAAGTATGTTCCTTCTATCCCGACTTTCTCGACGGTTTTTATTAAGAAAGGATGCTGAATTTTGTCAAATGCTTTTTCTGCATCGACTGACAGGATCATATGGTTCTTATCTTTTCTTTTATTAATGTGATGTATCACATTGACTGATTTGCGAATGCTGAACCAGCCCTGCAGCCCAAGAATGAATCCCACTTGATCATGGTGAATAATTCTTTTTATATGCTGTTGAATTCAATTTGCTAGTATCTTATTGAGAATTTTTGCATCCATAGTCATCAGGGATATTGGCCTGTAGTTCTCTTTTTTTGCTGGGTCTCTGTCTGGTTTAGGAATCAAAGTAATGTTGGCTTCATAGAATGAGTCTGGAAGTTTTCCTTCCCTATTTTTTGGAACAGCTTGAGAAGGATAGGTATTATCTCTGCTTTAAATGTCTGGTAGAATTCCCCTGGGAAGCCATCTGGTCCTGGACTCTATTTGTTGGGAGATTTTTGATAACTGATTCAATTTCTTCGCTGGTTATGGGTCTGTTCAAGTTTTCTATTTCTTCCTGTTTGAGTTTTGGAAGTGTGTGGGCGCTTAGGAATTTGTCCATTTCCTCCAGGTTGTCCAGTTTGTTGGCATATAATTGTTCATAGTATTTCCTGGTAATTGCTTGTATTTCTGAGGGATTGGTTGTAATAATTCCATTTTCATTCATGATTTTATCTATTTGGGTCCTCTCCCTTTTCTTTTTGAGAAGCCTGGCTAGAGGTTTATCAATTTTGTTTATTTTTCCAAAAACCAACTCTTGGTTTCATTGATCTGCTCTACAGTTTTTTTTAAGATTCTATATTGTTTATTTCTGCTCTGATCTTTATTATTTCTCTTCTGCTGGGTTTGGGGTGTCTTTGCTGTTCTGCTTCTATTTCCTTTAGGTGTGCTATTAGATTTTATATTTTGGATTTTTCTTGTTTCTTGAGATAGGCCTGGATTGCAATGCATTTTCCTCTCAGGACTGCCTTCGCTGCATCCCAAAGCGTTTGGATTGTTGTATTTTCATTTTCATTTGTTTCCATGTATTTTTTAATTTCTTCTCTAATTGCCTGGTTGACCCATTCATTCTTTAGTAGGGTGTTCTTTAACCTCCATGCTTTTGGAGGTTTTCCAGACTTTTTCCTGTGATTGATTTCAAGTTTCACAGTATTGTGGTCTGAAAGTATGCATGGTATGATCTCAATTCTTTTACACTTATGAAGGGCTGTTTTGTGACCCAGTATGTGATCTATCTTGGAGAATGTTCCATGTGCACTCGAGAAGAAAGTATATTCTGTTGCTTTGGGATGCAGAGTTATAAATATATCTGTCAAGTCCATCTGGTCCAATGTATCATTCAGGGCCCTTGTTTCTTTATTGATCCTGTGTCTAAATGATCTATCCATTACTGTAAGTGGAGTATTTAGAGTCCCCTGCAATTACCACATTCTTATCAATAAGGTTGCTTATGTTTGTGATTAATTGTTGTATATATTTGGGGGCTCCCGTATTCGGCACATAGACATTTATAATTGTTAGCTCTTCCTGATAGACCCTGTAATTATTAAATAATGCCCTTCTTCATCTCTTGTTACAACCTTTAATTTAAAGTCTACTTTGTCTGATATAGGTATGGCTACTCCAGCTTTCTTTTGACTTCTAGTAGCATGATAGATAGTTCTCCATCCCCTCACTTTCAATCTGAAGGTGTCCTCAGGTCTAAAATGAGTCTCTTGTAGACAGCAAATAGATGGGTCTTGTTTTTTTTTAATCCATTCTGATACCCTATGTCTTTTGGTTAGAGCATTTGGTCCATTTATATTCAGTGTTATTATTGAAAGATATGGGTTTAGAGTCATTGTGATGTCTGTAGGTTTCATGCTTGTAGTGATGTCTCTGGTATTTTGTGGTCCTTGCAACATTTCACTCACAGAATCCCCCATAGGATCTCTTGTAGGGCTGGTTTAGTGGTGATGAATTCCTTCAGCTTTATCTCTCCTTCTATTCTGAATGACAGACTTGCTGGATAAAGGATTATTGGCTGCATATTTTTTCTGTTCGTCACATTGAAGATTTCCTGCCATTCCTTTCTGGCCTGCCAAGTTTCAGTAGATAGGTCTGCCACTAGTCTTACCAGTCTCCCTTTATATGTTAGAGCGTGTTTATCCCTAGCTGCTTTCAGAATTTTCTCTTTATCCTTGTATTTTGCCAGTTTCACTATGATATGTCGTGCAGAAGATCGATTCAAGTTACGTCTGAAGGGAGCTCTCTGTGCCTCTTGGATTTCAATACCTTTTTCCTTCCCCAGATCAGGGAAGTTCTCAGCTATGATTTGTTCAAGTACACCTTCAGCCCCTTTCTCTCTCTCTTCATCTTCTGGAATTCCTATTATACGGAGATTGTTTCATTTGATTGCATCACTTAGTTTTCTAATTCTCCCCTCATACTCCTGGATTTTTTTAGCTTTTTCTCAGCTTCCTCTTTTTCCATAATTTTATCTTCTAATTCACCTATTCTCTCCTCTGCCTCTTCAATCCAAGCTGTAGTTGCCTCCATTTTGCACCTCATTTACAGCATTTTTTAGCTCCTCATGACTATTTCTTAGTCCCTTGATCTCCATAGCAATAGATTCTCTGCTGTCCTCTATACTTTTCTCAAGCCCAGCGATTAATTTTATGACTATTATTCTAAATTCATGGTCCACTATATTGCTTAAATTGTTTTTGATCAATTCGTTAGCTGTCGCTACTTCCTGGAGTTTCTTTTGAGAATTCTTCTGTTTCATCATTTTGGATGGTTCCTGGGGTGGCGTGGAACTGCAGGGCACTTCCCCTGTGCTGTCTGGAGTAACTTGTGTTGGCGGGCGGGGCCGCAGTCAGACCCAATGTCTGTCCCCAGTCCACCGCTGGGGCCACAGTCAGACTGGTGTGTACCTTATCTTCCCCTCTTCCAGGGGCAGGACTCACTGTGGAGTGGTATGGCCCCTGTCTGGGCTACTTGCACACTGCCAGGCATGTGGTGCTGCTTTGATGGGATCTGGCGTATTAGCCGGGGTGGATCTACAAGGTGCACAGAGGCGGGAGGGACAGGCTTAGCTCGCTTTGCCCTCAGTGGTCCCCTGCAGGAGGGGCCCTGCAGCACCAGGAGGGAGGCAGACCCATTGGAGGAATGGATCCACAGAAGCGTTGGGTGTTTGCACGGTGCAAGCATGTTCAGTGCCAGGAACTGGTTCCCTTTGGGATTTCAGCAGGGGGATGGGAGAGGGAGATGGCGCTGGCCAGCGTCTTTGTTCCCCACCGAGCTGAGCTCTGTCTTCTGGGGCTCAACACCTCTCCTTTGCAGTGTCCTCTCGCCCTCCGGCTCTCAGAGCAGAGCTACTGACTTATAACATTCCAGATGTTAAGTCCCACTGGCTGTCAGAACTCACGCAGTCTGGCCCCTCCGCTTTTGCAAGCCAGACTCGAGGGCTCTGCCTTGCCTGGTGGGCTGCCCCTCCACCGCCCCAGCTCCCTCCTGCCAGTCCGTGTAGCATGCATCACCTCTCCACCCTTCCTACCCTCTTCTGTGGGCCTCTCGTCTATGCTTGGCTCTGGAGAGTCCGTTCTGCTAGTCTTCTGGCAGTTTTCTGGGTTATTTAGGCAGGTGTGGGTGGAATCTAAGTGATCAGCAGGACGTGGTGAGCCCAGCGTCCTCCTACGCTGCCATCTTCCTCCTCCCTACTATCTGACCAGAACTCTTGTGAACCAGAAAATCCTACTTTAAACTAGATTTATCTTTCTTAGAGCTGAATAGAAAATCAACCATTCTAGGGGCGCCTGGGTGGCGCAGTCGGTTAAGCGTCCGACTTCAGCCAGGTCACGATCTCGCGGTCTGTGAGTTTGAGCCCCGCGTCGGGCTCCTGGCTGATGGCTCAGAGCCTGGAGCCTGTTTCCGATTCTGTGTCTCCCTCTCTCTCTGCCCCTCGCCCATTCATGCTTTGTCTCTCTCTGTCCCAAAAATAAATAAACGTTGAAAAAAAAAAATTAAAAAAAAAAAAAAAAGAAAATCAACCATTCTAGGAGATTTAAGCAGGGATCTGATGAGAAGAATTATTTGCAATATTCAGTCTAGTCCTAGGCATCTTGTGAACAGGGAAGGGCAGCGAGTAAGTAGACATTTGTTTTCACCACACTTAGCTAAGATGATTCCTCATATGACAACACCCTTTCCCTATAACCACCAAAAGGTCTCTAAATGTAGTAATTTTATGTTCACAATATACACTAATGATGTTAATGTGAGAAGATGTCCTCACCAAGTGACTGGACCAAATACACACACAAACACTCACACACTCACACACACACACACACACACACACACACACACTAAAAGGCTCTGCAAGCAAACCAAATTTACATTATGAGTCTGTGCTGATGAAATATATAGCCTTTCCAAGCATGACCTTCCTGGTTATTTATAAAATCCTTTGTAGCACAATCTTTGAGGCTTATTGTTTTAAAACATCCAGTTCAAAGAGTTCTGAGGGGCACCTGGGTGGCTCAGTCAGTTAAGCATCCAACTCTTGGTTTCTGCTCAGGTCATGATCTCATGGTTCCTGAGTTCCAGCCCCACGTTGGGCTCTGCACTGACAGTGTGGAGCCTGCTTGGGATTCTCTCTCTCCCACTCTCTCTACCCCTCCCCTGCTTGCTCTCTCTCTCTCTCTCTCAAAATAAATAAATGGACTTTAAAAAATTAAAAAAAAGTTTTGAAAAATCACTTAGGATTTTACATCTTATTTCTACAGGTTTATAAATACTCTGAGAAAAGCAGACAAAACAAACATCCTCAATACTACTACTAAAACCATTAAAGAATACCACCTTTAGAAGTTGTATTTATCTGACAGCCCATTCAGGTTTAGCTGCTTATATTTTACATTGCAGTGAGGGAAATGATTTAAACAATTCATTTTAAGAGTGAAATATTTTCTGAGCACCTGGGTGGCTCACTCAGTTAAGCGTCCAATTTTAGCTCAGGTCATGGTCTTGCAGTTTGTGGATTTGAGCCCTGTATTGGGCTCTGTGCTGACAGCTCAGAACCTGGAGCCTGCTTCAGATTCTGCGTCTCCCTCTCTCTGCCCCTCCCCCACTCGTTCTCTGGCTCTCTCTCTCTCTCTCAAAAGTAAACATTTTAAAAAGTGAAATATTTTCTAAACATGAATAGCAAGGAGTATTTAAAAGTGAACTTAATGATACTCAGTAAGGAGGCTTTTTTGATGGAAGAGTATATGGTTACCAAATAATTATCAATTCTGTAGTCTCAGAAGGGTTAAAAGAACTGGATCATTGTTGTTATTCCTTTTGAACCAAAAGAGTCACAAGATGTTATGCCAAATGAAAGTAGCAAACTAACAGTTTAAAAACATAACTTGTATTAATAATCAGTGTAAAGGGCCTATCTGGCTTACTTGGTCATCTGAGAATATACATACCACTGTTCAGTTGTTCCCTTGCTTTTTCGTTCTTAGAGTAAGCATTCTCTAACAAACAGTAAAGACTGCCTAAAATAAGGATTTGAAAATAGCTTCTTGCTACTGCTCTTTATTCATACTCTGCTAAAGCTCTACCACATCTGCATTCTTCTGGAAATTTATGGTAAGTATCATTTAGTGAATATATGTTATTGATTTCTCTTCTGCAATATCACCAACCCAATATAATTTTTTCATTGTTTCTTTTTAGTTGTTTTTAATAACATTCAGTGGTTAAAACCTGGCATTTTCCCTGTGTAAAACACAATACTCATTCACAAATTCCTCATACAAACTATATATAGTCACATTTCTTGCAACCAACATTCCACTTTATGAATTAGATTTTTTTTAATCTTTGCTATAAGAAAATATAAGCAGTATAATATAGGATATCTATTAAAAAAGGTGTTGGTACTTAAATACATTACTGATTCTTTAATGTTATGGATTGAATATTTATGTATCCACCAAGTTCATAGGTTGAAATCCTAATGTGATGGTATTAGGAGGTGGGACTTTGGGAGGCAGTTAGGTCATGAGAGTGGAGCCCTCATGAATGGAATTAGTGTCCTTACAAAGGAGACCTAGAGAACTCCCTCTCTTGTCCACCATGTGAGGATACAAGAAGATAGCAGTGTGCAACCCAGAACAGAACTTGAGAAATTGACCATGTTAGCACCCTGATCTCTGACTTCCAGTTTCCAAAACTATGAGAAATAAATTTCTGTTGTTTATAAACCACCCAGTCTCTGTTATAGCAGCCTAAACTAAGACACTTACCAAACGAGGTTTGTATATGTAAATGTACAAACACACACATACTTATTTACCACCAAAGTGCTTCATATTGATATTTAAAATAAAAACTGTTAATTTGTTAGCTCTATTTGTTTCAGTGACTCTCTTGCAGCTGACAAGATGAATGATACATTGGTATTCCTATTTCTTTGACTACATTTTTAAGAAACAATGAGAGCCAAAGGGATTTCATTTATGCCCTGATCAAAGTGTTCCTTTCATTAAATTGCTTCTGAAATAATCTCATTAGAAAACAATTACTGTACCCTTAGGATCATTACAAAACAATTATTGTACTCTTAGGACTTGGCACTTCAAATAAATTCCACCAACAGTTCTCATAATTCCATATTTTAATTCCTATGTTTGGTTGCCTTTTCAACTCAAACCAACTACAGTAACAGTGCTGCTAGATTTCCATCTCACAGAAAATCACATTGAATTTAGAGACACATGAATCCCAGCCTGTCAGCTCACCCCTTCAGAAGTCCGCATCCATTTTAAGCCTCTGATTGTAAAAAAACAGGCTCATAAAAAACACAGCTGGGATCATTTTTGTTAAATCAGGGAATTAGCTGCTTGAGAAAGCACAACACACGTTTTTTCATTTTAAATATTAATAAACAGGGATGAAGGTAAGACCCATGGGAATAATACAAAACACGTAATTTTCTAAAGCAAATAAAAAGAAGAAACACCTAGTAGCCTTAGGACACTGGTTTGCAAAGTATTGATTCTTGCAAAAAAAAAAAAAAAAAAAAAAAAAAGACAGAAAGAAAAGCTTTTCAAAGAACATGATTTAGTAAAAATAAATTTTAATTCAAAAAAGCACCATGATTAATAAACTAACAAAGCTGCAGTCACCCTCTTTAAACAGTTACCAAATCCCTAGAGATGAAAGGCAGAACTTAAAAGAGAGGCATACAGGAGAAAAAAAATAAATAAATGAATTGTCTCACACATTATATTGAAGGCTCAAGAATCTCAATTCGTTTTATACCCATGAGTGTGAAAAATACTTTCATTAAAATTATTCCTGAGAGTAGGACATTTTTCTGCTTTAACACATACTTTCGTTAAAATCAGATTTACAAAGAAAGTACTGAAATATGTACATAAAACACATTTAAGTATGTGCTCAAATAGCCTTCAAATAAATTCCACCAACAGTTCTCATAAGACCAATATTTTATACGTGTATATGTACACAAAAAGAAGTAAATATCCTTGTACCTATTTCCTGAATATCATATACACATGGGTCATCAACTGTAACAGTGAAGTATCTCTCAGCTCCATTAGGGAACCAGCCATTTTAGACTGACACCACTCTTTCAAAATTCTACTTGAGCATAGGGAAGGGTGTATGGGCCATAAGCAGTATTTGTCTAGACTTCCAAGGAGGGCCAGAGAGAGACCTTACCTTCAACACAACTATGAAATAAGCCATATCTACTAACAAACTAAAGTGTAAAAATAAAAACTGCATTTAGGTATAAAAATGAGTTTGGAACACATGATTTAAAATCAGAATGTATGAAAAAGATAGGCAGATTTGTCAAAATTAAGCTCAAAATGAGTTTAAAAGAATGGCACAGCAAAAAATCATTAAGTGTAATCAAGGACAGCAGCAAGAGCATATTTCAGCTCAGGCAGTTGGTCATCACACTACAGTATAAATATGGCGTTTAATCTGTAAGAGGGACCCAAAAGAGTCAAAGGATTTGAGTAAAGGAACAGGAATTCATTCTACATCCAACAGCTACTGAGCACTATTCCCAGGATAAAACTGTATAAAAGACTGACGAGGTCTCAGGCTCTCAAGCACTTTATATCACATTGTGGGATCCTCCTCACCTCCAACCCCCTACCTCCCAAAAAGAGACTATGAGAGTAAGAGGAAGATTTTTTAAAGTCTGAAGTTAGGTAGGATAGTATGAAAGAACATGGAACTCAGAGGCAGACGATCTAAGTTCAAATCCTAACCTGACATCACCTCAGCCTCAGTTTCTTCACCTATAAAATACAGATGAGGGGCGCCTGGGTGGCGCAGTCGGTTAAGCGTCCGACTTCAGCCAGGTCACGATCTCGCGGTCCGTGAGTTCGAGCCCCGCGTCGGGCTCTGGGCTGATGGCTCAGAGCCTGGAGCACTGTTTCTGATTCTGTGTCTCCCTCTCTCTCTGCCCCTCCCCCATTCATGCTCTGTCTCTCTCTGTCCCAAAAAATAAATAAACGTTGAAAAAAAAAAAAATACAGATGAAAATGAACACATGATTAGAGGAATCAAGTGAGATAATATATAAAGGCATTCTCTAAACTGCATTTATCAAGGGGCACCTAGGTGGCTCAGTCTTAGGTTAAGCGTCTGACTTCAGCTCCAGTCGTGATCTCACGGTTCGCGAGTTTAAGCCCCTCACTGGGTTCTGTGCTGACAGCTCAGAGCCTGGAGCCTGCTTCGCGTTCTGTTGTCTCCCTCTCTCTCTACCCCTCCTTGGCTTGTGTTCTCTCTGTCTCTCAAAAATAAACAAACATTAAAAATAAATAAGTAAACTGCATTTATCTAGAAAGAGGATCAAATTTCTTCTGCATAACTCCCAAGGAATAAGGAGGTTTCACCAAAAGGTAGCCATGGTCGACTGGTTTCAGAGCTTATCAAAAATGGAATGGGTTGTCCCTTAATATTAAAGGTGATCATATACAGACTTACTGGCCTCTTGGCAAAAATCCAGAAAAACGCAGTAAGTTGATATACCATGTCCACAATAGTCACAGTGTCTAGTATTTGCTTTTACCTTCTCTGGGGAAGAAGCAAAAATAATGTTTGCATGACTTTAAATATGTGCCAGATTAATTTTTTTCTGTATGCATGATGCATGATGAAAGACTGACTGCAGTATCTGGATCAATCTGTCCAAGTCCTAGCTTTCCCATCATAGGTTTGGTATGAGATGTGAATACGACAGTATAACTGCCTAGCACAAAACAGCTTCAAAAATATCATCTCTCCTTTACTATGCCACTTATAAACTATGTTCATATACAGTCAATTTTCATTATTTGGTATTCGTAGAGCAAGGATATCTGATAAAATAAGAAGGAAATACTGTTCACCACAGTATTATTTTTAAAAGCAAATAATCACCAGCACAACCAAAAAGATTGTTTGGAAAAATTAAGTTCTACTTTATATGGAAATCGTGTACTGATTAAAAAAAAAATGGATGATATAGTATTAGCAACCTTGTAGTCATTCTTCCATTCATTGAACAAATAGTACTAAACACCTATTATGCGCTAGTCATTTGTAATTAAAGGTCTTTTCTTCTGTAATTGAAATTTTAAATATTCTATAAAATGCAAAAGAAAATCTAACCTGGATTCTGGCTATAAAAAGGTCCTCCATTCATCTGATTCTGAAGGCTTGTTTGTGAAGTTATGGAAGGAGGGCGTCTATAGGGCAACGAGCCCCCTATTGTTGGGGGAGTATGGCGAGAGGCAGGTCTATTCATGCTGTAGAACTGAACAGGATGACCTGGAAAAGGAATAGAGCATAAATTTGCCATTAAAAGAAAATTATCTCAGACAACCAAATGCTTTATTGTCTGAATCTTAATAACATGATTAAAAATAACAATGCTTAGCTAACTTAATTGCTATCTGACAAACATCATACAAGGCCACAGCTATTGCTCAGCTAACATATCAAAGTGCAAAAGCAAGAGGGGTGCCTGGGTGGCTCAGTCAGTTAAGTGTCCAACTTCGGCTCACATCATGATCTTATGGTTTGTGTGTTCAAGCCCCACATCGGGCTCTGCACTGACAGCTCAGAGTCTGGAGCCTGCTTTGGATTCTGTGTCTCCCTCTCTCTCTCTGACCCTCCCCAGCTTGTGCTCTCAAAATAAATAAATAAACTTTAAAAAAGAAAGTGCAAAAGCAAGAAAGTAGGTACATAAAACTAGGTTTGGAAAAGCTGTGGTCTAAACAGATTACTAATTAATACTATAATTGTATTAAACTAATAATTTGACAGGGTTTCAAAATCATCACAATTAAAATCTGTGGCTTACTTCCTCCTCCACCCCTCAAAAATGGCCACTAAAAACTAAACAAAAATGACATTTGGAAAAGAAAAAGAAAAAATGTTTGACACACAGTCTTATCCAAAACAATAATAGTAATAATAACAATAGCAATAAATTTAAGGTAGCAAAGCCAATTCATTTAAAGGAAAACAAAGTATTTCACAAAAGATCAAGTGACATAATTCCAAATCAAATACGTCTTTATTCAATCAAAAACCTCCATGGGGCACTTGGGTGACTCAGTTGGTTAAGCATCCAACTTCAGCTCAGGTCATGATCTCACCATTCCTGAGTTCGAACCCCACATAGGGCTCTGTGCTGACAGCCCAGAGCCTGGGGCCTGTTTCAGATTCTGTGTCTCCCTATCTCTGCCCCTCCCCCACTTGTGCTCGGTCTCTCTCTCAAAAATAAATAAACATTAAAAAAAAATTAAAGGGGTGTTTGGGTGGCTCAGTCGGTTGAGCATCTGACTTCAGCTCAGGTCATGATCTCGCAGTTGAGTTCAAGCCCCGCATCTGAGCCCCGTGTCCAGTTCTGTGCTGACAGCTCAGAGCCTAGAGTCTGCTTCAGATTCTGTCTCCCTCTCTCTCTGCCCCACCCCCACTCATGCTCTGTCTCAAAAATAAATAAACATTGAAAAAAAATTTTTAATAAACCCCCCCCCATTTCCGAAGGTAGATTATTTTGCCTTAAAATTAGAGGTTGGAGTGCCTGGGTGGCTCAGCTGGTTAAGCATCTGACTCTTGATTTCAGCTCAGGTCATGTTCTCAAAGTTTGTGAGATGGAGCCCTGCATCACGTTGGGCTCTGTGCTGACAGCAAGAAGCCTGCATGGGATTCCCTCTCTCCCCAACTCTTTCTGCCCCTCCCTCTAAATAAATAAATAAATAAATAAATAAATTTCTTAATTAGAGCTTAAGCAATTTACAACTATGAATAAAGCTAAGATACAAAAAAGTAAAATATATCTTATTTGTAATACCATCTCTGAACCTATACATATTTATTAGCAATTTCACTCAACTGTGCTGTTGAGTGAATACTTAAACAGGTAATGCTAAAGACATTCTTTCATAATCTATCCAAGTCCCTAATGCAATTCAGCTCCTAAATTTTCTCTTGACTCCACTTCCACTTAACATCATTCAGCTGAAGGCCTACTATAACAGACAGAGCAAACAAAGCACTAGAACACCCTGAAGAGACCACTCCAGTAGACAAGAAAGGAGGGGAGGAAACAGGAGGAGAGAAGAAGGGAAGGGAGACGTGAGAGGGGATGAAAGGGGAAGGAAAGGAGAGATAAAGGGAAGAGGATAGGAGCACTTGTGTGGCTCAGTTGAGCGTCTGACTTTGGATCAGGTCATGATCTCGTGGTTCCTGGGTTTGAGCCCTGCACTGGGCTCTGTGCTGGCAGTTCGCAACCTGGAGATTACTTCAGATTCTGTGTCTCCGTCTCTCTCTGCCCCTCCCTTGCTCACGCTCTCTCTCAAAAATAATAAACAAACATTAAAAAATAAAAAACAAAGGGGAAGAGGAGGAGAAAGTGCAGGGAGGAAGGAAGAGAGAGGGGAGAGGAGAAAAGAAAGAAAAACACTTCTGGCAATTTTTCATCTTATCCATGATTGTAAAAAGGATTTACATGACTAAAACTGGTCTTCAGGAACTCCAAAAATTTATCAAACTTGGTTTCATATGAACTCATATAAAAAATATTTTAAAAGTACTCAAGATCTGCTATATCATTTAATTTTACATACAACAGCATCAAAACCTAAAAATCAATTCTGTTGTATAAAAATCTGAAGTATTCAAGCTTAAACATAATCTACTGTCAGGGGGCACCTGGGTAGCTCAGTTGGTTAAGCCTCCGACTGACTTCAGCTCAGGTCATGATCTCACAGTTCATGAGTTCAAGCCCTGCATCAGGCTCTGTGCTGACAGCTCAGAGCCTGGAGCTTGCTTGGCATTCTGGGTCTCCCTCTCTCTGCCCCTCCCCCCATCTACACTCTGTCCCTCTCTCTCAAAAATTAAAAAAAAATTTTTTTTTAAACATAATCTACTGTCAAGTCTATATAACCACAATAAAAAATGTAAAAACATATATACTAATAAATTATTACTTCAAAGGTATGTTTTGTCATTTGAATCATCAGATACAAATATATTATTGGCATTTTAGTAATTAATCTGTAACAAACTAATACAAACCTATGATCTTCAAGTTAAAAACATCCTGATAATTGACACCATTATGAATTTTATAGATTACATCCAGTCTAAAATCTCATATAAGTCATCAATAATTCAAAAACACTACTAAAAGACAATCTATTGATACCATTAATAAAGCATTTATTTTGCCTTGAGTTAAAAAAGGAAACAAAGCTACAGTTTAATTTTACAGACCTAACTATAAAACCTAAAACTAAAAACTTTTAGGAAAAACAGAACAAAATCTTTATGACCTTGCATAAGCTAACAAGTTTGAAAGTATGGCACAATTCATAGAAGAAAAAAATCAATGAACTAGACTCAATCAAAATGAAGAACTCCCCCTTTAAAAGATACCATTACAAGAATGAAAAGTTAGTCATAAATGGAAGAATGTATTTCCAAATCATAAAATTGATAAAGGACTTTTATTCAGAAAAAAAAGAATTCAAGGGGTGCCTGTGTAGCTCAGTTGGTTGAGCATCCAACTCTTGATTTTGGGCACTAGTCATGATCCCAGGGTCATGAGATTGAGTCCTGTGTTAGGCTCTGTGCTGAGCGTGGAGCCTGCTTAAGATTCTCTCTTTCCCTTTGCCCCTCTCCCACTTCTACACACTCACTCTCTCTCAAAACAAAACAAAACAAAACAAATGAAAGAATTCGGTAAGAAAACAAACAACCCTATTCAAAAGGTGTGTGAGGGGAGCAAAACATTTGAACAGACATTTCATCAAAGAAGATAAACAGATGACAAAGAAGCAAATGAAAAGATAGTCTACATCATTAGACATTAGGGAAATGCAAACCAAAACCACACAAGAAACTATTGTACACCTATTACAATGGCTATAGTTTAAAAACAGTTTGGGGGGGGTGGCGCCTGGGTGACTCAGTCAGTTCAGCATCTGACTTCGGCTCAGGTCATGGTCTCACGATTTGTGGGTTCGAGCCCCACATCCAGCTCTGTGCTGACAGCAGAGCCTGGAACCTGCTTCAGATTCTGTGTCTCCCTCTCTCTCTGCCGCTCCCCACTTGCACTCTCTCTCTCCCAGAAATAAACAAACATTAAAAAAAAATTTTTTTAAAGACAAACTGACAATAGCAAATGCTAACAAGTATGCAGAGCAACTGGAAGGCTAACACACTGCTGGTCGAAGTATAAAATGATTTAGCCACTTTGGAAAACAATCTGACAGTTTCTTATGAAGTTAAACATTCACTTACTATACAACCCGACAATCCTAATCCCTAGGTGTTTACCCAAATGAACTGAAAACTGACACACACACAAGTCTGTGTGTGTGTACCTACAGCAATTTATTCATAATAACCCCAAAATGGAAATAATCCAAGGGATAAACAAACTATGGTACCTCCGAAGGATACAACGCTACTCAGTAATAAAATAATGAAACTTGAAGCAACATGGATAAATCTCAAATGCACTGGTGCCAAAAAAACGGACCCAAAAGGGTACATACCATATATTCCCATTTACATGACAAGCTAACAAAGTCAAAACTTTAGAGGGAAAAAAGAACGAAAAAAACACAGATCAAAGGGTTACCAGGGGCTAGGAGTGAAAGGGAAGGACTGATCACAAAGGGAGCATGAAGGAAATTCGAGGATGACAGTATTATTCCACATCTTGACTGAAGTTGTGGTGACATTACTGTGTACATCTGTCACAGAAATACATGCTAAAAAGGGTGAATTTTACTGTATGTAAATTATACCTTAATAAGAAGAAAAGAAAAAAGTACTTGGTGATTCAAAAACTGTATTAAAAAGATCATATGGGTATGTTATTAAGGCATTTACCTTGATTTTTGTTAAGAAAAACTAATTATTCAGTCATGTAACAAATGTTTATTCAGGGTAAACTCTGAACCAGTACCTGCTATTAAATTATGATTTTATTACTAAAATATTCGCTCTTGGGTGGGAGCGATTTGTTCTTTCTGGGCCTACAACCAACTTCAAGATGTATTTTTTAATGCATTGATGTTGGAGTATAGTAAGATTCCTAGATTTAACTAGACAGTCTTGCCTAACAGAGGTGTGTATAGATCAAAGTACAGTCCATGTTTACATTCGTACACTATGGAAGCTTTTCTTACAAAGTGCTATTATAGAAGTTATCCCATAAAACGCCATCCAAAATCCATTTTAGCTAAGTGTCCTTTAACACAACCATCTAGTTATAGCAGGAGAGCTAAATATATATATTCTATGAAGTATTTAGCAAGCTAAGGTGATACATGTCCAAACACATACATTTTTATAATAAAGAATTTATTTTTTTTTTAAATTTTTTTTTCAACGTTTATTTATTTTTGGGACAGAGAGAGACAGAGCATGAACGGGGGAGGGGCAGAGAGAGAGGGAGACACAGAATCGGAAACAGGCTCCAGGCTCCGAGCCATCAGCCCAGAGCCCGACGCGGGGCTCGAACTCACGGACCGTGAGATCGTGACCTGGCTGAAGTCGGACGCTTAACCGACTGCGCCACCCAGGCGCCCCAAGAATTTATTTACTAACCAGCATCACTATTAACTTTGCAAATATATTTTGTAGAAAGTGAACCTTTTCCCCTTCCCCATCAAAACAGATTTAAGTTGCAGTTTTAAAACACTAAAACACCAGCCAACTTTAAGTAACACTTAAGTAAGCCTGAATTTCTTAAAAAGTCCATTGTCTACTATGTGTTTACAGTGCTACTTTAAAAGACTTACAGAGACATTCAATATGTTAAATATTACCTATAAAATATATCTTAGAACTATTTTCACAGACTTTTCTATTTGTTAAAGACGTAATCTGTAACAGTAATTCTAATGATAACTTCTCGAAACTGTACAGAAGAGGGCTCCATACTAAATTCACAAATCTCTAGTAAGTGAAATTCAAGCAATAAAAAAATGTATATTTGTGTTACTCTACTGGAAAAATGTATGTCAACTTTACCCTGATTTCCTCAGTAAATTTTACTCTTGTGGTCACATGCCATCTTCTAGTTAGTCCATTACTCTTCAGATTTTATACACACACACACACACACACACACACACACACACACACAGAGAGAGAGAGAGAGAGAGAGAGAGAGAGAGAGAGAGAGAGAGAAATAGAGCACAAACAAACAGAAGTCATAAAGCCAGAGTTCCATGTAAAAGAGCCAGATGACTGGATGTGCCTGCCAAGGAACAAGCCATACTCACCTGTAGGGGGAGTGGAAGAAACAACAGGGGGAGTTGGAGAAGTGAAGCCATCAGCAAGGGTCTGGGCACCCCCAGCAGCAGCGTCTGGGGCAGTGGAGGAAGGGACAGTAGCAGGAACAAGAGGGGCAGGGGCAGATGCAGAAGTAGCAGGAAGGGGAGGAGTACCAGCAGAGCCAGCAGGGGCTGAGGGGAAAGAGGAGTAAGAGGCAGCATTAATGAGGCAGACCCATTAGGCAGGATTAGAAAAGGCATTAGAGAACCTAATGTTAGATATCCAGTGCTTAACACTAACCAAAGAATACAGAGAGTGTTAAAAAAAAAAAAAAAAGAAAAGAAAAAAATTAAGCTTATACTAAAGGATTATTAGCAAATAATTCAAAATGTTCAGGGTAATGTACAGATTTTTTAACTCATTAGAAACAAGCATTCCATTTTACCTAAAAGCCACTACTCTGGAAGAAAAGTGCTCCCTTTATATTGTAATTTTTAGCATAATATTTTGTAAACAGCATACAAATCTAAACAGAATACACTAGAAAAATAGTATTCCATTTTGAAATACACAAATCAGAAAATAAACATATATTTCAGATATAAACACCCTATTAGGTAAAAAAAAAAAAACAAAAAAAAAAGAATTTAGAAAACACAAATCTTTTTTTATGATTTTTAAAAAGGTATTATCTATTTGCTATTATAAGTAAACTAAATACAAAATATTCGGGGCGCCTGGGTGGCTCAGTCGGTTAGGTGCCCGACTTCGGCTCAGGTCATGAGCTCACGGTCCGTGAGTTCGAGCTCCGCATCGGGCTCTGTGCTGACAGCTCAGAGCCTGGAGCTTGCTTCCGATTCTGCGTCTCCCTCTCTCTCTGACCCTCCCCCGTTCATGCTCTATCTCTCTCTGTCTCAAAAATAAATAAACATTAAAAAAAATTTTTTTTTTAAATATTCTATCCTTATGTCTTCTGTGTCATACTTTTAAAATAAAGTTTAACTTTGGTGTCTTCACATTAAACAAGCATATTTTTCTGTTTCAGAAAAAAAAAAGGTAGTATTTCAGACAGTATTAAATTCCATAAGTCCACTAAACTTAAGTGCCAAAACTACTTTAAAATCTGCCACTGAATGTGATTCTCACACTAAGTACCCACTGTGTCCAAAGGCATGCAATGTCATAACACTGGCTGGAATATAACTCATACCCAGGTGGTACGTGAAACCTCAAAGCACCAACTGAGCCACAGCACCAAAGGCATGACAGAGAAGTATGTGAACATGAACTCAGAAATCACTTGGTCAAAAATAACAAGAGCAGAGGGATAAGTGGATGGCTCAGCCGGTTAAGTGTCCAACTCCTGATTTCAGCTTAGGTCATGATCTCACTATTCATGAGATCTGCACTGAGCACAGAGCCTGCTTGGGATTCTCTCTCTCCTTATCTCTCTTTGCCCCTCCCCTGCTCGCTTGTGCACATGTACACATGCTTTCTCTCTCTCCCTCAAAATAAACATATAAAAAATGCATAAAGATTTCCCAACATTATTAGAGTCCTAAAGAAAACAAAATCCTGATTATGAAAAAAGCCCACTATAGTTAAATCATACATTGAATTCAAATTGAAAAAAGACAAGTAAAGATGAAGTACCATTTGTGTTTTACCTGGAAAGACACTGGGAGGAGAGGGAGTCGGGACAGCAATAGGAACCCCCACGCTCCCACTGCCACTGTTCTCCCGACTGCTGCTCCGACTACTCGGGTGGCTCCCTCCACTACTCCCGCTGCTGCTGAAGAAGTAAGAGCCACCAAAGCATGAGTATTTATATATAGGAAGATACTGCCAGCATTTCCCAAAATTTGCTGAAATGAACATATAGCTAAATAAAGATCATTCAAAAATCTTCCACTTCAAGTATTAATTTCTTAAAACAGGAAAAATACTAAGTTCAAGAAACTTGCTTTGACCAACTTTTAATAAGCATCTATTAAAGAAATTGAAAAAGAAGGAAAAATATATAAGTGGTAAGTGATAGGGTTCAACATATAAAAATACTATTACTTTCCTTTATTGTCTGAAGAAACTTGTTTTATAATAAAAACAGTTTCCCTAAACAGGTTATTTGATTAATAATTAAAAACTAATTTTATTTGTAATAATATCCTGATATACCATTCCATATTAATGTTTATTGCATATAGTTTTTCATCTGTAAAGTTCCACCAAAAAACAACTTGCAATTTCCCACATCTGATCCATAACTTTTTTTCCCATATCTGGTCCACAACTTTTTCCAGGTCAACTAAACTATTAATTTTGTAGAGAAGTCTGTATTTTAAGATGTCTGTTTTTTCTGTTTTTCAACTTCCTGACCTCAAAGCTTCATCAGAACATGAGAAGAGAGAAGTAGAATCAGATGAGGTTTGGGGGAGTAGAGTGAGGAAAAGAACTTAGTGCTTGGAAAATGAGAGAGATTTAACTGAAGTAATCTGAACAAATTATGGTACTATGACCATCACATTTTGCACTGAGGTAGAGAAAATACCTGTAAGTTCGATTTCTTTGATTCACAGAAGCTGTCCTCACAGGGCTCTGCTGCGAGGGAGCCATATTACGGGTTGGGCTAGGTACGTAATCATTTGGTACCACTGGAGGACGCACTGGCTCCAGTGTGCGATAGGGGGAGTGCCGCCTACAAAAAGAAGAGCGTATGTATTGTGTGATTAGCAAGTTTCGGCACAATAAATTCAAAGAGTTGCCAGTAGTGAAATACAATTTGTATTCAGAGACAGGAAAATGTTTTCACATAACCCAGCTACCAATTTCAGTCTTTCCTTAAGTATCACTTCTTTGTCATTAGGGTTTCAATGAGTATTGCTATTGTTTAGTCTCCAACCTCATTTCCCTGTACTAATGCAATTTTGTTCATTCATTCTCAGAGAGCACAAAGATTCTCCCACCAAGTAAGCCAGTGTTTCCCAGACTTTTTTTTTTAATGAGTTCGAACTATTTTAGTACCATGCCAAAGTTTCCCAACTGTACTGCATGAATGCACTAATTATCTTCCTCACCCCTCTCTCCCTAACCAAAGATATTCAAAGATAGGGTAAATAAATCTATAATTTGGCTCCACAACCCCCCACAGTGATCATCAATAGCAACTCTAACAAGTCATTTCCCTTTCTATATAGTAAATACATAGAACTTGCACTACACATCCACACAAAGAAATACACAAGTTAATCTCCTCTCCTTCCATTCTCCCCTCACTTCCTTTCTCACCTCACTCAACTTTTACTTTGATCTCTTTTACCTCTTACCTTCCTCAGTGTTCAACATTTAAAAGGGAGAGAAAAAAACAAAAAAGACCACCTAAGTCTTTCTACTTATTTTGCTTTGGACTGTAAAGTACAAAACAGACTGGATTTTATTAATATATTTCCTTCTTCTCAAAATCTCCTTTAAAAGGAAGAGAATGAGAAAAGTAAGAGGAGGAGCCCCTGGGTGGCTCAACTGGCTAAGCATCTGACTTCAGCTCAGGTCATGATCTCACGGCTTATGAGTTAGAGCCTCGCACTGGGTTCTCTGCTGTCAGCACGGAGGCTGCTTCAGTTTGGGTCCTGTCTCCCTCTCTCTCTGCCCCTCCCCAGCTCGTGCTTTCTGTCTCAGAAATAAATAAAAACATCAAAAATAAATTTAAAAAAAGAGGAAATATGACAGGAAATAGGATGCACAATGGCATATTAATGATTATTCAATTAGTTCTCATCTCTAAGTTTCTAAATTCTTTATGACAATGATAAATACTCAACTGACATGAAAGTGACATTCTGCAGATACAATTCTGGTTTCTAAAGAATAAAAATTGGGATCTCAAGATGTGAAAATTAAAAAGCTATCTTTTCCTGAAATGATGTTACTCCCTTACAAATTTCTCAATAATTCACTCCTCCCAGAGTCCCAAGGTTCCTTTAAATACAGTTTTCCTGGGCTACTCAATAGCCCAGATAGATTTTCAGTGAGATCACTTTGTAGTGACCCTGTCCACTCTACTACCCTCAAAATCTTGCATAAACACATATGTACATTAATAATTAAAAATAAGCAGTAGTGCCTGGGTGGCTCAGTCGGTTGAGCATCTGACTCTTGATTTCAGCTCAGGTCATGATCCCAGGGTGGTAGGATGGAGCCCCACATCAGGCTCTGCACTGAGTGTGGAGGCTGGAGATTCTCTCTCCCTCCCTCCCTCTCTCGCTCTCTCTCTCTCTCTCTCTCTCTCTCTGCCCCTCTCCCCCACCTGCTCTCTTCTCTCTCTAAAAAATAAAAAAATAAGTAAAAATAAGTAAAGGGCACTAGATGATATAGTACATCCAAGGAAGGAAAAGGAATATCAGGAACGTGGATTTAAAATACTACAAAGTAGGGTGCCTATGTGGCTCAGTAGGTTAAGCGTCGGACTTCCACTCAGGTCATCGTCTCATGGTTTGTGAGTTCGAGCCCCGCATCATGCTCTACATTGACAGCTCAGAGCCTGCTTCGGATTCTGGGTGTCTCTCTCTCTCTCTCTCTCTCTCTTTCTGCCCTGCCCCCACTCTTTCTCTCTCTCAAAAATAAACATTTGAAAAAATAAATAAAATGCGAAAAAGTTTAGGGGTGCCTGGGTGGCTCAGTCAATTGAGCATCAGACTCTTGATTTTGGTTCAGATCATGATCCCAGCATTGTGGGATTGAGCCCTGGGTCGGGCTCTGTGCTGAGGTGATGCCTGCTGAGGATCCCTCTCTCCCCCTGCCTCTTTCCCCCATTCGTGCTCTCTCTCTCTAAAATTAAAAAAAAAAAAAAAATACTAAAAAGGTTAGGCATCTGAAATTATAATGTAAATATAAAAAAAATAAGATACGGATTCATTTCCAAACATCTCATTTCCAGACAATAAAAATGTTCCGTTTCATGCAGACAAAAACCCTTGCTGACTGAGAACAATACAGTGAAGGCAATGATAAATACAAAGTAAAAAATAAGGGCCAAAGGAACAAAATACGATGGCTAGACAAAGATTATGCAAAAACGCCACACTGTAACCATCAACTGGTTTGTAGTGCTCAGCAACTCTGGTCTCCAAAGATCCTGCAGAGCCCTTGCTAATACACAAGGGAAACAAATACTGGTATATGAATACATCTTCAAAATTTGAGAGCAACAGAAAGTTTTCTTTTACTAAGAGGACAGTGGGTTACCTTGCTAACAATCTTGACTTAAAACCTAACAAAATCTGTTAGGTACTACATATAATAGAAATATAGACATTCCACAGGAAAACAAATACTTCCTCTTGATCTCTCTACTCTTACATCTGCGCCACTACAGCCTACCATGTCATCAACCTACTACACTGAATGGGAATGCTAGCTGGTGTAGCCACTCTGGAAAACAGTATGGAGGTTCCTCAAAAAACTAAAAACAGAACTACCCTACGACCCAGAAATTGCACCACTAGGCATTTATCCAAGGGATACAGGTGTGCTGTTTTGAAGGGACACATGCACCCCCCATGTTTATAGCAGCACTATCAACAATAGCCAAAGTATGGAAAGAATGGATGAATGGATAAAGAAGATGTGGTATATATATACAATGGAGTATGACTCGGCTATCAAAAAGAATGAAATCTTGACATTTGCAACTATGTGGACGGAACTAGAAGGTATTATGCTAAGTGAAATTAGTCAGAAAAAGACAAAAATCATATGACTTCACTCATATGAGGACTTTAAGAGACAAAACAGATGAACATAAGGAAAGGGAAACAAAAATAATATAAAAACAGGGAGGGGAACAAAACAGAAGAGACTCATAAACATGAGAACTGAGGGTTACTGGAAGGGTTCTGGGAGGGAGGATGGGCTAAATGGGTAAGGGCACTAAGGAATCTACTCCTGAAATCATTGTTGCACTATATGCTAACTAATTTGGATGTAAATTTTAAAAAATAGAAAAATTAAATAAATAGATAGATAAATAAATAAAAACATACTACACTGAAGTTTAAATCTTATTTGATCTACTAGATGCTTTCCTCTCTAATCTAAGCAGAATTTGTTTTGCTGATCCCAAATAAAAGCATCCTATTCCTGGCCGGAATTAATTTTTATCCTTTTATTTCCCATTGTCCTAACTATAATTCCTCTACCAACATTATCTTCTTTTATATTCTAATTCATCTTGTCCTGTCCTAATTAGTTTTTTTGTCATTTTCTTTTTTCCCTTTTCTTTTCTCTCTTTTCAGTTTTTTTGGTTATGGTTTTTTTTGTTTGGTTGGTTTTTTTGTTGTTTTTTTTTTTTTTGGTGAGGGGGCCAAAAACAAGATTGTCAATTTAAAAAATTTTAAGCATGTATCATCAAGCCAATGGGTATCAAAGCATTTTGTCTTTGTCTTACACATTTTTTGAAAAATCCAATTTGTGGTACAATGACTCTGAAAAGTTGATAGAGAACAAATATAACCCCCTTTTACAGATGAAAAAACTGAATTGCTAAGAGGTTGACTATGCAAAACCACAGAGCAGGAGCACAGCTGGACTACCATTTTAGTCATCTGGTTTTTGGGATATATTATGTCCACCTGATCACAAATCTCCATGATAAACCAAATGTTTATATTATGATGCTACAGAAGAAAAATGTTAAGCTTTTACATTAAATGGCCATTTCTGCCAAAAGTCAAATCCAGAGCTCACTTCTGTGAGATAGAATTAAAGCTCAGTATTCTCATAACCACACAAGACATACAGAATTTTGTAATTTACAGTGTTCTCCAGAAGAATAGTCTAAAATAAGCACAATCAGAATACTCTAAAACATTTCTGAAATTAGAGTACAATTTATAATAAACCATGAACTTGGGCTAGGATTTTACCTCAAATTTAAAATTCAACAGAAAAATAACTTTCAAACAAAATCTTTTTAAAATTATAAAGATGTTTCCCAGAAAAAAGGATAACCTTGGGAAGAAAATGTTCTTGTTTCAAATATTAAAAAATAGTTTAAACATATGTAGTGTTTAGTTTTCAACAACACTACATGAAGTGGTTTTCAATTATTACATACTTACCCAAGTGTCCCTTTCCCTGACATAGGGGGACTGGGGGGTTTCTGAGTTGGAGGTGTTGTACGCGGCAGCCCACCCATCTTCATATTCTGGGTACTCACCTAAAAAAATTTGGAGGAAAAATCAACTCGTATGCAGTGAAACAAAATGTCACTTTTGGGAAATAATGTTATGCTATTTAACAAAGGAGGGGAAGGTTTAAATAGGAAAAAAAAAATTAGAGGCCATGCATTTCATATGCAATTTCTACTCTACTATTATTCTACAGTTGTACTCAAAGGACTCTTCCTAACATGAGATTTTCAAATGATTGTAAACTTGTATGCAAAGACTGTATTTGCCATTAGGCCATCACACCAACAGATCACTGGTTAGACTATTTGATACTATATTTAATTGAAATTAAATAGGATAACCATAAGAACTTTAGTTTTAACAAAGAAAAACTTGGTCAAAAACAATAATGCCTTTAAACAATTCCTTGTTTTTTAGATAGCAAGTATATCATAAAAAATACATGTTTCCCAATAAAATATGCAGTATAGTTTTGATCCATTGTAACTAGAGAATACAAAGTCAAATTGTATGATATACCAAAAATTTTTCAGTTTTTAAAATAGTGGATCAGCCTTACAATTCAGATTTCTTTAACATTCTTTTATGAAGGAATCACCTACCTGAAAGCTGCCAGAAGTTAAGTCATGTTCCTAAACATCTGAACTAGAAAGTTAGGGCTGAGATATCCCATTCAATTATGAGCAATACAGAGGCCAAAGGCAATGTACTAGTTCCAATGGGAATTAGACCCACTCAGGCCGAAAATGAAGATTATGGGAAAGATGTAACATCGTCCTAAATCAGAGCTGGGCCATCACTCCTCACTATTCCATCTCTCTCTAATTGAAAATATGAGAGAAAGAGAGTAGCATAATCTGGAAACAAATGATGCCACCAAAGAAGTATATCAGCATTCATATAGAAAGCCCTAGAAATCTGGATATCTTAAAGAGGTGAGAGAAGTCATTCACAAATATAGTTCAAATGCAATCTCAAATTGTCTGAGATTACTAATGGGTTAGAGTAAATATGTTCAACATATAGGTTCATACCTGACCCTATTTTAAGCCCCAATATTGTGGATTACCAAACACTTCAAAAAAAGATATTAACTTTTCTAATAAGATTATGTCTGGAGTATTCAATTTTATTTATAAAATGAAACTGCAAGACATTACACCACTGAAATCAGAATGTATTTATAACTATAATTTCAAAATATAAATTTTAAGAAAAGAAATCATAACCAAATATAGAGTACTGAGGCTGCCAAAATTACTCTGGCTTAAATGAAATTTTTAAAAATCCTGAAATACTACTTGTTACCTGAATAGGCAAGAAATAATATATCATGAAACAAACTCTGCAAATGAATAAGCCCAGTGAACAAGTTGTGTGTGATGTTAAAACAATCTTTAATGACAAATGATACCTTTGAGATGTCAATATTTTTTCAAGTGAAACGTTTATCTGGAATCCTTTGGTGTTACTTTTAATAAATACAAAACAAACCAGTTATCAAGTAAGACAGATTAACTTATCCTTGTTCCCCCCCTCATTAATAAGCAGAGGGTATACTAATCATATCTTAAAATGAAAATGCCAGAAGTTTTTAAAACATCAATCCACATTTAGGTAAAATTTCAAGAGTAATAGGACAAATAACCAGTAGCTTTTCAAACTGTAAATCTTAATTTATGATATCAGATTTTTTATAGTAATAACCAAAGTCCTTTAAGCTCAACCTTAAACAACATAAAACCCAAAGTTACTTTAAGTGATGAGGGAGAAGTAGGTGAGCCAACACTAAACTACATCAATTTGCTAGAAACGGGAAGGAAAAGGAGCAGCAGTAGAAAAAGTAAAAGAATTTTATTCTATATATGGAATAGCTAAAATACTTGAAAACAGCTTTTCAACTTTGATTCAAGGTTTTGGCATGTAAAGTGTTTTTATTTAAATTGCAGTATCTTCTAGAAGTCTTTTAATCTATAAAAATGTATAAAATAAACAACCTATATATTAAAATCCAGTGGACACTTCCATAAACAAAACTTGATACATTTTATGATCTGTAGAATCATCAAATGATTGTATCTGCTTGGTTAATGGGGTTTGGATAAGTAACTTAAATCATGTAAGAAACCAGAGTCCCTGTAGAACGTCCAAAAAATCTGTAATTTTATACTTTATTGATACTGTACCTTTATATGAAGCTAAAAGAGTTTTTCAATACTTCTTCAAGGTGGTTTTCCTTTGTGAAAAAGGCTAAGTAAAACGATGAATATGCTATGCAGAGTATAAATACTGCCATCTAATTTGAGGAAAAGAGCAAGAATAGGAATAACTGCCAAACAAAACTTAATGTGTCGGGGCGCCTGTGTGGCTCAGTCAGTTAAGCATCTGACCGGCTCAGGTCATGATCTCACGGTTTGTGAGTTCAAGCCCCATGTCAGGCTCTGTGCTAACAGCTCAGAGCCTGGAGCCTGCTTCAGATTCTATGTCTCCTCCTCTCTCTGCCCCTCCCATCCTCATGCTCTGTCTCTCAATAATAAAGAAATGTTAAAAAAAAACAAATAAAAACTTAACATGTTTATCACAGGCAGGATCTGTATTATAATTAAAGAAAGTTTATTTCAAATATAAAATAATTTGATTTAAAAAATTCACTTGATAGCCATCATGGTTCTAAACACTATTTTGAGGGAAGTTTATGGGGAAGACATCACTTCCTCACAAGCAGCAAAACACAGGACTAAATTTTGTGTGTGGAGAAGTGGACAGCCGGGGGGGTGGGAGGGAGAGAAAGAGAGACAGGAGAACGAGAATGCACCATAAACTCAGGACAAAGAAAACAAAGCAGAGCTACACTTACTTCATTACAGCAATTCCACATGAAACTTTAAAACAAACTATAAACATAAGCAGAACTATCATCTGGTTCATAAACATGCAGTTAATGGTCCTGAATCATGAGTGTGCGTGTTCATTATACTTCAAAGTCTTTTTTGGAAATCAGAATGAAGCTTTTAACCATCGAATTATGTGGGCATTTTTCAATTCTATAAAGGGGAAAGTCATCATTGAGAGCTAAGTAAAGCAGGTATTAGGTATAAGGAGGAAATAGTAGGAAACATTCTCCCCCTTTTTTTCCCACCAAAAAGAAATCCTCAAAACAGAAGAATTATTTCATTTAAGTGACAATGCTCAAATACTTTGCCATTGGCCTGTGACTAAGGAATGTAGGTAATACTGGAGGTAGAAAAGTTCTTTTATGTTCAAAGAGTGGTCCTATCTCCCAGGCTTTGGAGATCTCTACAACTAGCACCAAGCATCAAGCTCATTCTTATGGCCTTAATATTTTTTCTACAGTGCTCCTACTCTCCTGCTCTATGTTTTTTTGGTACATTCAATAACTCCTTGAACCTTGATATATCAAAATACAATGTTTATTACAAATCTCAGTGCTTTTTCAGAACCCTGTGAACTTCAGTATTTTTTATAAAGCTGGCTGGCCAGATATCTCTAGTTCACAAAGGACACTTCTGCTATGAAGAAATCTCCCACTGACAGATGACCTGCTGTGACAGAATAGTACCAGACACATTCTAAAATGGTTATCTGTGGTATATTCCTCATTTATCAACCACTTTTCATCTACCAGACTAGTAGGCAATGGAATATGAAAAAATTTTCTTTTTTAATTTTTAACATTTATTTGTTATTAAGAGATAAAGAGCATGAGCATGGGAGGGGCAGAGAGAGGGGGAGACACAGAATCCGAAGCAGGCTCCAGGCTCCGAGCTGTCAGCACAGAGCCCAACGCAGGGCTCGAACCCACAAACCACAAGATCATGGCCTGAGCCGAAGTCGGATGCTTAACTGACTGAGCCACCCAGGCACGCCAAGGAATATGAAAATTAAGGGAGACATGGCAGGGGGTCAGAATGAGACACAAAGGCCTATAAAATGATTTCTCTGCTTTTAAGGAACTTAGAATATTTTAGAATAAGACTATGTTTTAAACAAAAAGGAATGTCTACAAATTATATAGAAATCTCCAAAAAAAAGAAATATCAGTATTAATAAACATTTTTAAAAAGCAGGATTTAAATATACAAGGAGGAGTAGTATGTATAGTTCAAGGTAAATTACACTTTTATATGGCCTCAGGTACATACTAAAACACTTCCAATATGGCATTCCACCATTTAGTTTTTTATGCCTTTTGTTGTACAAATATCACGACATTGTTTTCAAAAGTCTTATGAACTAAACTCTACAACTTGTTCTCCCCACTCAACTAAAGAAAAAAACCTAAATTAACCACTATCAGAACACGCTGTACAAAATGTTAAAAATTCAACTTTTAGTACAGAGGATTCTTCTGAGTCAAATCCCATGTGTTTGGTCCCAAAGTGTTATCTTTGTTTAGAGTCTGAAAAGCATCAAAAGTCTAACAGCAACAAGAGCAAAGACAGAACTCATGAACAGCTGAGGAAATCAAAGTAGCAGATAATCCTACCAACAAACATCAGGAGACTTCTAGGGCACTTGATATAACCCACAGGTCTCCAAGCTCAGCTGGAAAACCACTTAACTGGTTTATTATCTGCAGTCCTTTCCAACTTTAACATTTTTAAATTCTATTTTCTACCTTAATGTATTATATTATTCCATTCATCACCCTTTGAAAACCAATCATTTTTATACCAGCACTAAAAGAGAAATAATTTATTATATGCTGAATACTTTTTTCACTCTACTTTGTTTTGGTTCACCAAAAATTATTAACAATGTGCTTAAAAAAAAGAGGGGAGGGGGACAGGAAGGAAGAAAAGACAGAACGTTGGTGCCTTGTAGCTTCTAGGATGAATGCAGGTACTCTTCTCGCTCAGTAAACTGCACCCAGATATAACAGCAACACCTATATAGAGCCACAGTACCCAAAGAGTGAAGGTTTTTTGGTACAAAGAGCAAAGATGTTAAGGAATCTTATCCAAGTGTGATATTTCCTTGCTTTCTAGGAGCTTCTCTCATTTCCCACTCATTTTGGTCTATCTCTCACATGAACAGATCCTGAACACAGGAAGGTCAAGAAGGAATCTGGAGGAAATGAGCATGGGATAGCAGCTTAGGCAAGCTGGTCTAAACTTACGAGGAAAAGAATTAGTCCACTTCTGTGTTTCATTCAGGTAATCTTTCTGTTCTCTTCAATCACTTTATTTATTTTTTTTTTTAATTTTTTTTCAACGTTTTTTATTTATTTTTGGGACAGAGAGAGGCAGAGCATGAACGGGGGAGGGGCAGAGAGAGAGGGAGACACAGAATCGGAAACAGGCTCCAGGCTCTGAGCCATCAGCCCAGAGCCTGACGCGGGGCTCGAACTCACGGACCACGAGATCGTGACCTGGCTGAAGTCGGACGCTTAACCGACTGCGCCACCCAGGCGCCCCTCTTCAATCACTTTAAAACATCAACAGCCAAAATCTGCATATAGTATTTACAGGAAAAGAGCCAAGCAACTACACACTGCTTTGGGTGTAGTTCTTTGTTATGCAAAAGCAATCTCCTCACAATTCCACATGCCTTCACTCAGCAAGACTGAGGGCTTGGAGCCAACATCATCTATTCAATAACACAAGAAGTACTATTTGCCTCAACTCCTCTAGTCACATCTCTCTATCAGATCTGTTGAAATGTCAGTGGCCGTGGTTAATAGTTAATGATTCAGATCTCAGTTATCTTCCTGTCATCACTTTCTATACTGAAGACATGGCAAATAACAGGGTTTAGAAAGAAAATGTATTTGAAAATAAATTACAAGGGTCAGTTAAGAAAATAAGAACAAAAAGGAAATGCATGCTTAGTTTGGTGAATACGATTTTAGTAACTGTATTTAAAAGAGACTTCTTGAATATACTTGAATGCCTTTTACCATTAATTCTCCAAAATACTAAAACTGTAAAAAAAAAGAAAAAAACACCTAAACTGTTACTGAAATACACAACAAAATATTTCTCTAATTTTTTACCTGTTGTTAAATATTATCATGAACTTTTGATGTTTTGATATAATTAATATTCAGCTAGAAAAACTCTTAAAATGAGTTTATATTGAAATATTGGAAAAAAAAACTAATCTTGATTTTAGCAAAATACATGATACTGCAACTTAAAAAAAAACCCATAACACTGAATATTTTCCACTTCTCACTTTCTTTACATTGACTAAGAGTCAAGAGATAATGACATACTGGCCATAAGTGTATAATAAAGCACACCATTTATAGAATAAAAAGGCTATTACACAGGGGGAGGGTTAAATGAAGCACATTAGTTGGCCCTCCAATCCATAACATAAATTCTACATTTACAAAAATCCAGCTAATTTTACTCCATAATGACATTTTATGATACGATAACTTACATTTTATTTTCACAAAACATATTAACATTGCAAAATAAGCATTTATTCAAAAATATTTACTAAGCCACTAGTGTGTGTGTCAGGCACTGTTCTAGGAGCACAGGACAAGGTGGTGAACAACACAAAAAAATCTGCCCTCACAGAACATGAAGACACACCACAAAGTTGCATGACAAAAAGTTTTAAATATGAAAAAGAGGAATTATTTGTTGATTTTAGAAGGCCAAGTGCCGAGTATCTCTTCACTCCCCATATGTAATATTCTACATAAGAACAAAGAATGGAAATCCAGCCCTGGAATCTCTTACCTTAAATCTAAGCAACCACTTAATGCATAAATGGAGCAAATAAAAGAGGTAAGGAAAAAAAGCATTGAAAGGTTAGTTGGAACTTCAGGATGTGAAGAGAAAGGAAAAAAACAAAGAAAAAACAAGTTAAGCATTCAGCATTAAAAAATAATGTTTCAGTAGATCATAGAAAGAGTGGTCAAAGCAGAATGTGTCATGAACAGGAAGGTTTTTTGATGAAATTATATGACATTGCTTTATTCAAAAAACATTATTAAAGATTTCTTCACATTAGTGTCGCCTAAACACTAAAAGTCCAAATAAGAAGGACTACAGAGTCCCAAAAGAGTAATATTTTACTTGAATTAAGTAAGAATTGGAGTGGGAAGGAAATCATGTTTTTATTATGTAAATGGGCAAGCACAAATATTATGCTTTATTCTAAGTGCCTTTTGGAAGTAGATTCCAGCAGTATCCTAAAATTTTCTATTTGCAGTTATTAGCCTTGAAAAAAAATCTCAAAATTATAAAATTTTAAGTATTTTATAAAATTAAATATCAAATTCCAGATAATAATGTTTATATTAAAATTCTAAGAAAAATATTTTTTTAATTATACTGTATGTTTTATTTTACCAAGATATACATTAAATTTAGACTTAACTGATTTCTAGTCATACTAGTATAGTGTATTTTTTTAATTTACATTTGCTTATATATAAAGACATAAATCAACTGCATAAACTATACAGTTTCACTTATAAGTATATTGTATATATTTATCCAAAGTCACATTTAATAAGTCACTGCCTTTCAAATCAATGATTAAGATGTAAACTTTAAGCTACTTAATACTTAGCTGATGCTCCAAATAGTTTAAGTATAAATACCAATTTCATTGAAATTTATATGCACTTCAGTTTTGATCATGGTATTTTATATATACAGCAGGCACTCTAATACATTTTAAAAGATAGCCAAAACACATAATGGCTACATATTCAAAATGGGTAGAAATATTAATTCATATATTACTTTTGTCTACACTATTCTCACCCAAATGTTAAGACAGAATTATTTTAGAAAAATTCAAAGTACATGTTTGTTTACATATGTTCTTTCTGAAAACTAATGCCAGAAGCTTGCTGATAAATTCTTGAGGTAAGGTAAATACTTTAATAACATGCTAAGTAATCTTTTAATCAGTCATATTAAGTCATTAAAAGACTACAGAAATTATACCACACTTATTTGCCCAATCTACATGAGGTATTATCATAACTGTTTAAATAAATGCATTTCATTTACAGATGACTGCTTAAAACTTGACAACATAGCACTAAGAAGAAGCAAGAAGGATAAAATAGTTATAGTAGTAAGGAATCTTCAGAACCACAACTGGGCCAAAACTTGGGCTTCCAAAAAAGATAAAAGCTTCATTTTCTAAAGCGTTTCATTATGGACTGCTATTTTTAAAAGGCTGACAAAAATTATACTTACCTTTACTCCATGTCCAATATCATCTAGAATTGTATAGTCAATAGGTTTTCTAATATAACGAACTGGTCGTTCAAGATTGGCTGGAGCAATAATCTTATGTGTCCTTGAAGTGTTTTTATTGGTAGTCAAAATACCAATCTCTCTTCTTGCAACTTTCTCTTTATGAATATCAACGGTCTGAAAAATATAATGTAAGTGCAACACGAGAATGTATAGTTCTAATAACCGGAAAAGTCAAAATATAGGTGCTCAGTGACTTAACATCATTATTTATATTCTTAACCCCAATGGCTAAATTTTCTCCTTTTTGGACCTACTGGTTTTCTCCATTTCTAGGCTAAAGCAAGGGCTGGCAAATCATGGCTGGCAGACCAAATCTGGCCCACTAAGTTTTTTACCACCTGAAGTTTTTTGTTTTTACAACCCAGGAGTGGTATTTACATGTTTTAATGGTTTTAAAAAGTCTAAAGAAAATTAGTGCCATGACATGTGAAAATTATACAGAATTCAAATTTCAGTTTCTATACATAAAATTTTATTGGACCACTGCCATTCTACTCACTTACATATTTTCATATTACAAGGGCAAAGAAGAATGTTGTAACAAAGACTGTATGGCCTGCAAAGCCTAAAATATTTATTAGCTGGGCCTTTACAGAAAAAGTTTGCCAATCCTTGGGTTAAAGCATGCTAATTTTTTCCCAAACCCCATTTATATTTATACTAATACAATGATCAAGAAAACCCCAGTGGTTAAGTTGGTTACATTTTAAAATAACCTATTAGTGTAATTTCCATTGGTGTTTAAATGCCTTTTTTATTAAAAAAAAAAAAAAAAAAAAAAAAAAAAAAAAAAAAAAAGAGCCTGGGTGGCTCAGTAGGTTGAGCGTCCAACTTCGGCTCAGGTCATGATCTTGCAGTTCGTGAGTTCGAGCCCCACATCAGGCTCTGTGATGACAGCTCAGAACGTGGAGTCTGCTTCAGAATCTGTGACTCCCTCTCTCTCTGCCCCTCCCCTGCTCATGCTGTGTCTTCTCTCAATAAATAAATAAACGTTTAAAAAAAAAAAGAGCCTAAAATATAAATACAATGTTAACATTTTTTTTACAAAAAAATTTGTTTTTTATGACACAATACTCATAAAATATTTCATTAATTTATTGGGTTTATTAAATGTTCACATAGGATGTGTTTTTTTACTTCTCCATTTGCTAATAGAGGGTGAATTTCTGTACACAGATAATACTATGTTTCTTATTAATTTAATGAATACTATTAAACAGCATTTTCAAACAGCAGGCTGTAATTTAGTGGCATATGAAGAGCAATTATTTTATATTTTTTAATTTTTTAAAGTGTTTTTATTTATTTTAAAAGAGAGAGAGAGAGAGCTGGGGAGGAGCAGAGAGGGAGGGAGAGAGAGAGAATCCCAAGCAGGCTCCACACTCCCAGCACAGAGCCTGATGCAGGGCTCAAACCCACAAACCACAAGATCATGACCTAAGTGGAAATCAAGAGTTTGTGCTGTCAGTGCAGAGCCTGCTTGGGATTCTTTCTCCCTCTCTCTCTGCCCCTCACCCACTCCCACTGTCTCTGTCTCTCTCAAAATAAATACACAAACTTCAAAAATAAAAAACACTTTCAAAATGTTTTTCAAAAACAAAAAATAAAATATCTGTAATAATACAGAAAAGATAACCATATGACAGTATTAAATATCACTTTATGAAATATGAAAGCTGCTTATCTATCCTCTTAAACTACCTACGGTATGAAGGAAACTTGAAACAAATTCAGAGCCTCTTATTTCAATGAAAAGACTTAAAAACAATTTTTTTAAATGTCTGTTTATTTTTGAGAGAGACAGAGAGACAGAGCGCAAGCAGGGGAAGGGCAGAGAGAGAGAAAGACATAGATCTGAAGCAGGCTCCAGGCTCTGAGCTGTCAGCACAGAGCCTGACGTGGGGCTCAAATGCACAAACTATGAAATCATAACCTGAACTGAAGTCACCAACCATAACCAACTGAGCCACCCAGGTGCCCCTCAGCCAAAAGACTAAAAGCCAACAGGATCTGTAAGCTTCACAACTAGTATCTAAATAAAGTATCAAATCAAAGACTGGCCAAGGTAGTAACTTTATCATTTAAGTATTTCTTTTTAAAACAAAAATAATCTTTGAGCTTTTTCTGAGCATGTTAAGTAAAAATGACAAAATCTGCTTTCCTTTTCAACTACTTGGTAGAGCTGTAACAGAAAAAAAGAAATTTGTATGTTAGTGACAATGTTGGTATTTACTTATTTTTAACTTCAGAGAAATAAAAATCTCATTTTGAATAATTTTTAATGAGTCACATTCTAAATCATTAAAAATATGGGCTAAGAAGATTTCATATATATTAAGTACACTTCAAAATAAACAAAAACCAAAGAAAATAGGCATATTTTTGTACCTATTTTTTATATAACTGGTCTTAAACACATCAATAAAGGAAAATTTATCAGAGAATGTTATTTTCTTGAGACATTGTTTCCACCCCACTTTTTATTTTTTTAAGTTTATTTGTTTTGGGGGGGGGGGCACCAGCACAGAGCCCAATGCCAGACTGAAACTCACAAACTGTGAGATCATGACCTGAGCCGAAATCAAGAGTCAGATGCTTAACCAACTGAGCCCCTCCATGTTGTTTTTAGAAACATAATTATCCTATTCAAAAATGAAGCCATAAGAATGCAAACCCAAGCAACCATAGAATTTTAAGCTTACTGCAAATTGAAACTTCAATTTCAAATTTTCATGCTGGAAATATGAATAAATCTCTACAAAATAAAAATGGGGAAGCAACTTTCCATATCTGCACTAATATATAGTTACATTTTATAGTAAGCACATTTTTTTAATTGTTTGAAAAAATTGAGGCTTTTTTTTTTTTAAAAAAGCACTCAAAACATTTGATCATACCTGGTGACTGGGGCATTTACATATTACCTCTATGTTCTCTTTATATACACACAAACACACAGCCCAAACCCACAAACCTTTATGCTAAGGATAAAACAAAAACCAGTATAGCAAAGAAAAAGATCTCAGACCTATGAGCCTAAATAAGGGCTAGTTGCTATAAAAGGACATAAAATTGGGCTCTTACATCTTCCTAGGAGAGAAGGCAAAGTACAATGAATTACAAGGTAATATATCCCTTCATGAGGAAGGGACAATTTTCCCAGGACTAAACTCTAAAAGGATTTGGTTGAAGGAATTCTGAAGAGAAAAATGTTGCTTTTTGTATTAATTACCAGTAAAAACTGAATGCATGCTCTAAAACATAATTCTTAACAGGATATATACATGGGAAATCAAAAGAATTTAGTTTCACTATATAATATTCTAGTTGTCTATTTTCAAAGAATACCTACATCTGGGAAAAACTAGAGCAGGGCTTCTCAACAGAGACACTATTGAGATTTGGGGCCAGATCATTCTTTGTTGTGGGAAGCTGTCCTGAGTATTGTACAATGTGAAGAAGCATCCCAGAAGATACCAAGAGCACCCCAAGTTGTGACAACCAAAAATGTCTGCAGTGCCAAATGTCTCTGCAGGGGTAAAACTACCCGGATTGAGAACCAATGATCTAGAGGAGAGACTAATTCACTTATCCTTACATTATGCACTCTCAAATATCAGTTGTTTCCAGACTTGTTACAAGAGTTGACTTAAGATTAATGTCTCTAGCGACTGGATAAGTATAGATATTTGGTGTCTTTAACTTTTTAAAAACATATACAGTAATAAAAGTAATATATGGTTAAGAAAATCAAAGAGCATAAGTTGTATTCTTCCCATCCTACTACCACACTAGGTTGAACTGTAGGAGTTCTTGTGAATCAAATATATCTTCAGAAAATAGATAGCTATGATTTTATTTAGAATCTGAATAATAACAGAGAACAATAAATCTACTCCATAAGGAAGGAGAAGAAAGTTTGGTCTATAACATTCTGAAATTTTCAGCAATCACCTACTTCAAATTTTTCAAAGGTTTCTCTTGGGGAAAATCACATTCAAATTAGATGGAGTAACAGAATGAACACTCCTCTATATACCTAAAATCCAGCTTCAACATTCATCAACTCACAGCCAATTATTAGTTTTAAAATAATTTTTTAAAGCTCTTATATTTTTTTATTAAAAATATGGCTACTCTGTTTTTCCTAAATCAAATTCATAGCCTTCAGTAATCATCATTGCCTTGCCTTTTCATATTCTTTGAAATTACAAAACTAAAATGTGTTAAAGTTAAATTTTGGAAGTACAAGTTCAACATTGATATTTAGGAAGAATTTTAATAGAAAAAAAGTATTTCAAATTTATCCTGTCACTTCTAGAGTTGTTGGTTACATGATAATAAATTTAGTCTTATTTAGTAGAGGTCTCAATAATACCACTTACCTGTGGCAAGTAAAAAATGTGTTTAGCAAAGATGACCAAAACTAATGCAAGTTACTTTTAATAAATACTACTATTGTTTGTTACCTGTTAACCAAAATATACACCAAATAATGTCACTGCAACTGTGTGGTCTATTCCTATTAACAGATCCTTATTAATTTGTTTCTCTATCCTTCTCATGGCTATTGCCAAGTCTGGTCTCACATGCTGTGGGCTTCCCCCATGACACTTTAGCCAAGTAGTGCCAAACCCAAGCTCTCTAGGATACCTCTTATCACCCTCAGATAACCATAATGGCTCCCAACTCCCTTGCAAGCCTGAGACCCACTCCTACATCTCCTTCATGGATCCAAACACATGCTCAGGCCACAACAGATATCAGGCAGGTACTGTATAAAGTACTTTGTTTTAGGATTACCCATGCATTGTTGTGGCCCATTAACACAGATAATCAAAAGGTGACTGTACTGGACAGTACTACTTCAGCTGATCATCAGTGTGAGAAAACATCTGCAAATAGTTACGGTGGAATAACTCAACTAAGTTGGGTGTTTTCAAATATGTCTCAATTTTTTAATTATAAGTTAATGTTTCAAATAAGCATTTAATTATTTATTTATTATTATTTTTTTTAAGAATCACATGCTATTTTATTTATTTTATTTATTTTTTAATGTTTATTTATTTTTGAGACAGAGAGAGACAGAGCATGACCAGGGGAGGGGCAGAGAGAGAGGGAGACACGGAATCTGAAACAGGCTCCAGGCTCTGAGCGGTCAGCACAGAGCCCGACGCGGGGCTCGAACTCACGGACCGTGAGATCATGACCTGAGCCGAAGTCGGACGCTCAACCGACCGAGCCACCCAGGCGCCCCAGCATTTAATTATTTAAATGACAAATAGGCTTTAAATTATTCATCTTTCATAAAACAAATTAGTTATTACTAAATGGCAATTTTCACTTATTCATTTTTTATAAAACGATATAAACTATACGTAAGAATTTAAAAACTGTATAAACCCTATCTTCTATGAATAATTACATATTGATAACCTTTCAAAGGATCTCCTTAATTTAAAATCAAATTTTTAAACAAGGCTATAAAGTTTGTTCTTAAGTAGGCTTCATGCCCAGCACGGAGCCCAGTGTGGGACCTGAACTCACAACACTGAGATCAAGGCCTTAGCTGAGATTGAGTCGGACGCTTAACTGACAGAGCACACAGACACCCCAAGGCTACAAAGGTTTTTTTTGTTTTTGTTTTTGTTTTTTATAAATTTTTTTTTCTTTTTTTCAACGTTTATTTTTGGGACAGAGAGAGACAGAGCATGAACGGGGGAGGGGCAGAGAGAGAGGGAGACACAGAATCGGAAACAGGCTCCAGGCTCTGAGCCATCAGCCCAGAGCCCGACACGGGGCTCGAACTCCCGGACCGCGAGATCGTGACCTGGCTGAAGTCGGACACTTAACCGACTGCACCACCCAGGCGTCCCGGCTACAAAGTTTTTTAAACAAAAAATTACCTGGGACTCCTGGGTGGCTCAATTGGTTAAATGTCCAGCTCTTGATTTCAACTCAGGTCATGATCTCACAGTTCATGAGTTCAAACTCCCAGTTGGGCTATGTGCTGACAGCACAGGGCCTGCGTGGGATTCTCTCTCTCCCTCTCTCTCTCTGCCCCTCCCCTGCTCACACATGCACACTCTCTCTCTTTCTCTCAAAATAAATGAATAAATTTTTAAAAATTACCTTACATGGTAAGTTCCTCAGGGGTTAGAACTTCCACCGCCTTTTAGTATCTAGCCCTTGAGAAGAATTACTTCCCTTCTCATAGCATTTAATAATCATTCCTTCCTATTTCCTTTACTCTCTGTTAACTACTTCAACACCTGGCCAAATAAATTCTAGTCAGCTCTTAGAGTGGGAAGAACACTACTGTTTAAGTTCTTTATGTTGCCTTTGAACCCCCTGATCTCCTTCTAAGCCATTATGAGGGGGCACTTGCGTGGCTGAGTCGGTTAAGTGTCCACCTCTTGATTTCGGCTCAGGTCACGACCTCATGGTTCATGGGATAGAATCCCAAGTCCGGCTCTGCATTGACAGCGTGTGGTCTGCTTGGGATTCGTAGCCTCTCTCACTCTGCCCCTCCCCCACCTCACACTCACACCACACACTCTGTCTCAAAATAAATACACTTTAAGCCATGATGAACTGAATGTAGACAGTATTGACTCTTTAGGTTAAGTTGAGAAAAGCGACAGGCCTGGCTTGGAAAATTTTTAGTTTATAAGCTTATAAGAATTTTAGTTTGGGGGACCTGGGTGGCTCAGTCCATTAAGCATCCAACTCTTGGTTTCCGCTCAGGTCATCTCACGGTTTGTGAGTTTGGCCCCATGTCAGGCTCTGTGCTGGCAGTGAGAAGCCTGCTTGAGATTCTCTCTCTCCCCCTCTCTCTCTGCCCCTCCCCTGCTCACACTGTCTCTGTCTCTCTCAAAAAGAAATAAGTAAACTTAAAAAATATATTTTAAAAAAAAGAATTTTAGTTTGAATAATGTTCTCATAAACCTTTTTTTTTAACTAACCAGAAATGGACACAAAGTCAAGGACACAGTAATAGCATTCATCCTTACACATAATGCTATACTGACTTAAAAGTAGCTATGTATGTTTATACAAGTAATTCAGTAAAATTAAATGTTTGTTCTGATAACTATATATTTTTGAAAAATATTTAATGTTAATTTAACTCCTACTCTCAGTTTTGTTTTTTTTTTTTAATTTTTTTTTTTCAACGTTTATTTATTTTTGGGACAGAGAGAGACAGAGCATGAACAGGGAAGGGGCAGAGAGAGAGCGAGACACAGAATCGGAAACAGGCTCCAGGCTCTGAGCCATCAGCCCAGAGCCCGACGCGGGGCTCGAACTCACGGACCGCGAGATCGTGAGCTGAAGTCGGACGCTTAACCGACTGCGCCACCCAGGCGCCCCTACTCTCAGTTTTAAAATTAAAAATTTGTTAGCTTTTTAAATAATATGCTTCCAAAGAAATAAGATAACAGCAACAAAGCTAGAGATAGGATTTCTTTAAAATTGCCACCCTTGGGAGGCGCCTGAGTGGCTTAGTCGGCTAAGCATCCGACTTCGGCTCAGATCATGATCTCATAGTTTGTGGGTTCGAGCCCAACATCGGGCTCTGTGCTGACAGTTCAGAGCCTGGAGTCTGCTTCAGATTCTGTGTCTCCCTCTCTCTCTCTGCTCCTCCCCCACTCATACTCTGCCTCTCTCTGTCCCTCAAAAATAAATGTTTAAAAAAAATTTTTTAATTGCCATCCTTGGGGCACCTGGCTGGCTGAGTCAGTGGAACATGTGACTCTTGACCTCAGGGTTGTGAGTTTGAGCCCCACAATGGGTGTAGAAATTACTTAAAAATAAATTTTTTAAAAATATTTATTTCTGAGAGAGCACAAGTGGGGGAGGGGCAGAGAGAGGGGGCAGAGGATCTAAAGTGGGCTCTGTGTTGACAGGCTGACAATAGCAAGCCAATGTGGGCTCAAACTCATGAACTGTGAGATAATGACCTGAGCTGAAGTCAGACACTCAACTGACTGAGCCACCCAGATGCCCTAAAAATAAAATCTTTAAAAAATAAATAAAAAATAAAAATTAAATTGCCACCCTTAAACTACCTAAGGTAATCTACATCAAGAACCTATCCTAATACTTCTTATGGATATGGTGAGTGTGGTGTAAATTAGTGCACTACTTCATACTATGTTTAGTACAAAAAAGTCTGATACTAAATATTCGTAATCAATTCTATTTTGTTTTTTAAAACCTCTGCCATTCAGTTGGCTAAGTCAATGGAATTCCCATCTTCAGATTCTAATTCAGAATAATTTAGGCAATAGTTCAGTTATATCAGAGTGATGGAGGGTTGAGGTCAGCAGGGCACAGACTGAGGTGAATAGCAGAGCCAGCAGAATAGAAAGAAAAAAAGCAAATATAAATCAAGTTCATTTGTAGGAACCTCAAAAGAATAAAGAATTCCAAATGGAAAATAGCTCAGATATCATCTAATCAGTCTTATCATTTTATAGATGAGAAAACTGAAGTTCAAGTCAAATGTCACACAAGTCAGCAGAAGAATCAAAGTAAAACTTAGATCCCTGACCCTCCCCACTCCCAAACATATGGAGAAAAGAGGTAGAGCACTAGGCGGCTGAAAAGTGATAAGGTTCCTACCCATGACACAGAAAAAAGATACTGATGAGGAAAGAAATCAAATACATCAGAGATCTAGTATCTCCTAGTCCTGAACCACTCTACCAGACAATTCCTACAAAACAACTCTTAATACCTACTAGCATTCCAATAAATATGTGATCTGGTCTTTGACCTGACTGAACCTCCATTTCTTTCCTTCTTCAATCCAATCTTCTCTCCAAATTCTCTAAACCTAATACTTTTGCTCAAATTGCCAAAAAAAAAAAAAAAAAAGAAAGATAGAAAGAGAAGAGAAAAGAAAAGAGAAAAGAGAAAAGAAAAGAAAAGAAAAGAAAAGAAAAGAAAAGAAAAGAAAAGAGGAAAGAAAAGGAAAGGAAAGGAAAGGAAAGGAAAGGAAAGGAAAGGAAAGGAAAGGAAAGGAAAGGAAAATCTAATCTCAAGATATCATAAGAACGTTCTGGCTCCCTCTAAAAACATAGTAATATTCTTAATAAAGCATAATAATAATAATAATAATAATAATAATACATATAATTACCAAACATTAGACAATAACAGTATTTAAGAACAAGGGCTTGCAAAAACTACAGCCTACATGCTAAATCTGGCCTGCAGACTGCTTTTATATGACCTACAAGTTAGAATAGCTTTTTACATTTTTAAATAGTGGTTTAAATACACACGCACAGGGGCGCCTGGGTGGCGCAGTCGGTTAAGCGTCCGACTTCAGCCAGGTCACGATCTCGCGGTCCGTGAGTTCGAGCCCCGCGTCGGGCTCTGGGCTGATGGCTCAGAGCCTGGAGCCTGTTTCCGATTCTGTGTCTCCCTCTCTCTCTGCCCCTCCCCACTTCATGCTCTGTCTCTCTCTGTCCCCAAAATAAATAAACGTTGAAAAAAAAAATTTTTTTTTAATAAATAAATAAATAAATAAATAAATACACACGCACACAGAGAATAACACGAAACTGATACTACACATGTGGCCCACAAAGCCTAAAATATTGACTAGCTGGTCCTTTACAGAAAAGGTTTGCCAATCCTTGTATTTAGAGTATTTACTAAGTATTTGCTTTGTAAACAGAAAATGTTTTCTCATACTATAATCTTTCAGTCTAAAGAGTATCAAATAACTCTGATGTTCAACTGACTTTTCTTTTTTAATGTTTATTTATTTAATTTATTTTTGAGAGAGAGAGCGGGTGAGAGAGAGAGAGGAAGAGAAACCAGGAGACAGAGAATACAAAGCAGGCTCTGCACTGACAGTACAGAGCCTGCTTCGGGGCTCAAACTCACAAACTGCAAGATCATGACCTGAGGTGAAATCAAAAGTTGGACACTCAACCAACCGAGCCACAGAGGTGCCCTCAATTGACTTTTAAAACAAAGGACTCTACCTGTGCATTAAGTATAACTGAAAATTATTTCAACCCTTAAGGCAAATACTAAAAAATATATAATTTTTAAAATTTATTTATTTCTTAGCTATAACCTCCATCAGCCCATTTCTCCTATTCAACCTCTCACCCAGCATACTCTTTTGTATAGACTTAACAGGTATTATACAACTGCAGATCCCTCACCCTTCCAGGGATTGTTCAACTTCAAATGAAGAAGAGTCAACATATTCTTGACAGCTCTGACTCAGGCCCCTGTTATTTCCCCCCCCCCCTTTTTTTTAAGTTTACATATATTTGAGAGAAAGTGAGACAGAAAGACAGACAGAACCAGTGGGGGAGGCGGGCGCAGACAGGATCCAAAGCAGGCTCTAGGCTCTGTGCTAATACCAGAGAGCCCGAGGTGGGGCTCGAACTCATGAACCATGAGATCATGACCTAAGCCGAAGTCTGATGCTTAACCGACTGAGACACCAAGGTGCCCCTGGCCCCTGTTATTTCTGACCTACTAATCTCTATCCATTCATCTCTCCCATTTTTCACTTACTCCATTAAAATGGCTTTAAAAGACAGTACTAATTAGACTATTAATTATATGTAGATTTATGTGACACTCAAAAATAAAATGTTCTCATTAACTGAATTCATACATATAATTACAACTTAGAGTAGACTTATTCACCTTCCTCAAGACTGCTACCCTTCTCAGGTGCCTGGGTGGCTCAGTCAGTTGGGCGGCTGACTTCAGCTCAGGTCATGATCTCACCGTTCATGGGTTCGAGCCCCACATTGGGCTCTGTGCTGACAGCTCAGAGCCTGGAGCCTGCTTCAGATTCTGTGTCTCCCTCTCGCTCTGCCCCTCTCCATCTCATTTTCTCTCTCTCTCTCCCAAAAAATAAAAATGTTTTAAAAATTAAAAAAAAAAAAAACTGCTACCCTTCTCTACCAAAGTAGTACAGAATTCTAATCAAAAAACAGCTGATTATCAGGGCACCTGGTTGGTTCAGTCAGTAGAGCATCTGACTCTTGATCTCAGAGGCATAAGTTTGAGCCCCACGTTGGGTATAGAGATTACTTTTAAAAAACAGATGATTATCTTTCATTATTATTTGCTTATTGTCATCATCTATCTTCACAATCTCTTCTACTTTCACAAACTAATAACAAATTGTTCATCCTTTTTAGAAACTCTATTAATGTCTCTTCTGCATTTGAACTTTTCTTCTCATAGTCTTTTTTGGTCCTTTGTTAAGACTTCAAATATGCATAAATTCTAAAACTCTTAATTGTAAACCCCAAAATTCTCTATCAGATAGGTAATTTGTCAATATCCCTCCTTTTACAGAAAACCAAGTTCATCTATTTCATTATTATTATTTCTTCTAAGGGGTCACTTCCAAATAAAATTTACTTCTCGTTAAAACTCACCAATTCTTGGGGGGTTTGGGGAGGGTTTGTTTTTTACTTTAAGAGATACAGCAATATAGCAAGCAGTAAATTATACAATGTCTACAGAATTTCATATGGGATGTAAAGAAAACCTTACAGTGGCAAATACATTTTTAAGATTAAATAGTATTAAATAACAAGAAGTCCCTCTAAATCAGTTTGGTGAACTTTCAAATAACAAATATAAGTGAGTCTTCTCATATCTGGTTTGATTATCTGGACTCTATTTTATTTAATTACACAAATTAAGCTTCAGACTTTGAAAATTTGTTGGATTAGTCAATTTCAGAAGCATCCTGAACTCTGCTACTCAGTAACAAGACAGCTAAACTAGAAAAGCTCCAAAGATCTCATCAAAGAGAAGCAGGCAGATCAAAACCTTTATCTTTTTAATGTTTTTTAAAATTCATTTTGCAATTACAAATTGGCTTTTCATTGCAGTATTATTTAAATGGCCCCCAAATACAGAAATGGTTACGAAAGCTGTGACATACACATGCAATATTATACAGCCATTGAAAATGTTTATGAAGAGCTTGTAATATCATGGGAAGATATCTGTTGTCATAGTAAGTTAAAAGAACAAAATCCAAAATTCTATACATAATATAATCATAGCTACATTTTTAAAACTATTTATAGGAAAAATGTATTGGAATAAAGTATTGAAAGTACAAAGTTTAAACAGTGGTGAAAGGGTTTGTTTTTCCATTTTTTTATTTTTCTATATATTAAGGGAATGGCTTTTACAATGGAAAAAAGTATAACATTAAACTTTTTTAAGTTTTATATAAAGATAATTTTATAAGTTCACTTAAATTAATATTTTCTTTATTGAGATACGGTACCATCCTGATTAAGCAAAAGTCCTACCAACAGAAAAAAATGTAAAGAAGTGATTAGGCTATCACATTAATATTTTTTTTTAAGATAAAGAAATGTGGAATTCAGTACAAGTTGGAAGAAACCAGAGAAATTTTCACTCAAAGATAATTATTTTAACATGACTACTGAATTTTAATAAAAGTATTAAAATCTGCTTCCCTGTCAAATTCATAAAGAATTGCTCCACAAAAAGAATCAAAAACAACCTGATACTGAATTTGTATTTTGCAAATCATACATGTGAGTTAACTCACATGATAAAGCCTGCCAGCATTATACAGATTGCTTGTGTTTATAGTGTTCCTCAGAGGCAAAATAGAAAAGCAGTGTGGTCTCACTTGTGAAATATGATTGATTGAAGATTCCATCCTTCGTAGCTGGGATGCTTGGATATCCAGCATCTGCAGGACATTGTTGGCCAAGGTATTTATCAGATACGCAACACTTGCTAAGGACTGGGTGGTGTAGGCTTTGGTTTCTTCTAGAGCTCGCTGCTTATCTGCTGACTAAAGGGGGAAAAAAAACAATCATCAATTTAAAGATAACTCATTCTATCAATCTACTCTACAAAAATGCTCATAAAATCCATTGTTTCTGAATCTACATACACTAGTTAAAAATGTTCTGAATGTTAATTATCAGTATCATGTAAACCCAACAACTGTTGGCTGAGTTAATATTTTCATGTTGAATAGATACATCTTTGTATAGATGCATAAAATCCTATAGCCATTATTTTAAAAATGAGATCCACTGGATTTTAAAAAAAAATTTTTTTAATGTTTATTTATTTTTGAGAGAGACAGAGCATGAGTAAGGAAGGGGCAGAGAGAGAGGGAGACACAGAATCTGAAGCAGACTTCCAGCTGTCAGCACAGAGCCTGACTCAGGACTCGAACTCGTGAACCATGAAATCATGACCTGAGCCGAAGACAGATGCTCAACTGACAGAGCCCCCAGGCGCCCCCGATCCACTGGATATTTTGAGCAATGGCAGCAAGTACATAGCTTCTCAAGATCACTGTCTGGAAAAGTAGCACTGATGTGAATGTATAAATTCTAGCATCCATTTCTCTAGTTTTCTGAATTTGTTCTTTCCTTCCATTCTAAATGTGAAATGTGGGTAAAATGTAATGTCTCATTAAAGTAATAATGATAAAACATTTATAATGATAAGTAAAAATGACACTGTAAATAAAAATAGGTAATAATTGCGGCGAATAATGAAAGATTAAAATTAAAATATTTAAATCTTTCTTCTCAATCACTTTAAGTGCTATAACTCTATGGGACATAAATTGCCAAGTATCAAACTCTGGTTGAAGAACAGAGTACACAGTAAAAAGTGGTTAAATCATTATTTCCAAGGTCACAAGGCAAAACAATGGTAAAGATACATATGCTATGTTGCTAAATGCTAGACACCATCTTCTATAGAAAACTTCGGTTTAGGGTGCCTGGGTGGCTCAGTAGGTTAAAGTGTCGGACTTCAGCTCAGCTCATGATCTCACGGTTCATGAGTTCCAGCGCCACGCTAGGCTCTGTGCTGACAACTTGGAGCATGGAGCCTGCTTCAGAATCTGTGACTCCCTCTCTCTGCCCCTCACCCACTCACACTCTGTCTCTCTCTATCTCTCAAAAAATAAATAAACGTTAAAAAAAATTTTAACATAAAAAAGAAAAGAGACTGTAGTTCAGTAGAAAGTACATGAGCCTCTGAACAAGAAACCTTTTATTTTCATGTCATCTCTACTATTTACTTTACAAGGTATCAACTTGGACAAGATTAACAGTTTCTCAATTTCCTCAATTAGAAAACAAAAGAGATAAACCTCTATATCAACCATTCTAAGTAATGTGAATACCAAATAAGATAATGAATGTAAAACCACTTTCTAAAACTACAAATCATGATATGCTGTCATTATCTCTTTGAGTGCTCATTAGCTATTCAAAGTTCACTACATTCCACTCTCCTCTCTTTCCTACACAGTACAGGAGTCAAAATTAACAACCCTAGATATGTTTTTCCAGGGAGAGCAAAATTCTTTTGAAGAAGGAGCAGTCAACAAAATAATCAAATTATACTCAGTTTATCTTGCAAAGAGTTAAAGATAACTATATTAGCTTTTTTTTCTCTTTTCTATCTTAATCCTTAGTAATCTCTTTTTTTAATTTTATTTTTTATTTTTTAAAATTTACATCTAAATTAGTTAGCATATGGCACAAAAACAGACACATAGACCAATGGAATAGAATAGAAACCCCAGAACTAGACCCACAAACGTATGGCCAACTCATCTTTGACAAAGCAGGAAAGAACATCCAATGGAAAAAAGACAGTCTCTTTAACAAATGGTGCTGGGAGAACTGGACAGCAACATGCAGAAGGTTGAAACTAGACCACTTTCTCACACCATTCACAAAAATAAACTCAAAATGGATAAAGGACCTGAATGTGAGACAGGAAACCATCAAAACCTTAGAGGAGAAAGCAGGAAAAGACCTCTCTGACCTCAGCCGTAGCAATCTCTTACTCGACACATCCCCAAAGGCAAAAGCAAAAGTGAATTACTGGGACCTTATGAAGATAAAAAGCTTCTGCACAGCAAAGGAAACAACCAACAAAACTAAAAGGCAACCAACGGAATGGGAAAGGATATTTGCAAATGACATATCGGACAAAGGGCTAGTATCCAAAATCTATAAAGAGCTCACCAAACTCCACACCCGAAAAGCAAATAACCCAGTGAAGAAATGGGCAGAAAACATGAATAGACACTTCTCTAAAGAAGACATCTGGATGGCCAACAGGCACATGAAAAGATGTTCAGCGTCGCTCCTTATCAGGGAAATACAAATCAAAACCACACTCAGATATCACCTCACGCCAGTCAGAGTGGCCAAAATGAACAAATCAGGAGACTATAGATGCTGGAGAGGATGTGGAGAAACGGGAACCCTCTTGCACTGTTGGTGGGAATGCAAATTGGTGCAGCCGCTCTGGAAAGCAGTGTGGAGGTTCCTCAGAAATTTAAAAATAGACCTACCCTATGACCCAGCAATAGCACTGCTAGGAAT
>NW_024412395.1:82107099-82145214 GCF_014898765.1 Herpailurus yagouaroundi | reverse complement strand
TAGCACTGCTAGGAATTTATCCAAGGGACACAGGAGTACTGATGCATAGGGGCACTTGTACCCCAATGTTCATAGCAGCACTCTCAACAATAGCCAAATTATGGAAAGAGCCTAAATGTCCATCAACTGATGAATGGATAAAGAAATTGTGGTTTATATACACTATGGAATACTACGTGGCAATGAGAAAAAATGAAATATGGCCTTTTGTAGCAACGTGGATGGAACTGGAGAGTGTGATGCTAAGTGAAAGACACATACCATATGGTTTCACTCTTATGTGGATCCTGAGAAACTTAACAGGAACCCATGGGGGAGGGGAAGGAAAAAAAAAAAAAAAGAGGTTAGAGTGGGAGAGAGCCAAAGCATAAGAGACTGTTGAGAACTGAGAGCAAACTGAGGGTTGATGGGGGGTGGGAGGGAGGAGAGGGTGGGTGATGGGTATTGAGGAGGGCACCTTTTGGGATGAGCACTGGGTGTTGTATGGAAACCAATTTGACAATAAATTTCATATATAAATAAAAATAAATAAATAAATAAATAAATAAACAAATAAATAAATAAATAAATAAATTAGTTAGCATATAGTGCAACAATGATTTCAGGAGTAGATTCCTTAGTGCCCCTTACCCATTTAGCCCATCCCCCCCCCCACAACCCCTCTAGCAACCCTCAGTTTGTTCTCCATATTTATGAGTCTCTTCTGTTTTGTCCCCCTCCCTGTTTTTATATTATTTTTGTTTCCCTTCCCTTATGTTCATCTGTTTTGTCTCTTAAAGTCCTCATATGAGTGAAAAAAAATATGGAACGCTTCATGAATTTGCATGTCATCCTTGCACAGGGGCCACGCTAATCTTCTCTGTATCGTTCCAAATTTAGTATATGTGCTGCTGAAGAGAGCACAGTAATCTCACTCTTATCAATACTTGAATTAACAACAGAGTTGAAACCAAATCTGGTAGAAGATAAATACTTAAAAAAAAAAACCCACCATACAGACTTCTAGATTCTGATTATACACGTAAGGAGCCTGAAAGACACTATTCCATCCTAACAAATAAAAAGCTCAACACAATGACAACAATCAACAACTTTTCTTGAATTCACAGTAAAAGCAGCAAGTCATTAACACTTTTCAGAAATTACTCTAAATCAGAGTATTAACTCTAGAGAATAATTCAAAATTAAAACACTTAGAAAACTTATTTGATAGTATTCCTCAAAGGATCAAGGGGATGGATATCTGGACAAACAAATATTTTCAATGTACCTTTTTATATTGGATAGTATTTGAGATTTTTTGAAGAGCAAATATTATCATTTCATGCTCTGCCTTTGTTCCTAGTGAATATATGAAATCATGTAGCTGACTGATCATCAAAGATATGAGACCCTTTTATATTAGGTAGGCTTTGTGTATATCTACTTTTCCACAGAAGACTGAAGACCCTGTAATGTAAAATATATGAGAGATGCTTTTTGTGGCTGATATAACATTGATGTAAACCAACATGAAGTATGTATTTAGGGCATCATTCTTCTACATTAAAGTAAGGCAAAGGAACACTGTGAATTTTATAAATAAATTGCTATACCAATTGCTCTTTAAGGAAAAAAAGTTGGGAGTCCTTTAAAATCCTGATGTATCCTCATAATAGTGAAGTCATGAATATATAGAAGTCAGAAATATCAGCTGATGTGATTGAAATGAAAGAATATTCACATACATCAGAGAAAAGTATAGCTTACTTTTCTACAAGGGCATACATTTATTGTACATTCATGTTTACTAAATAATTGGCCTCAGTCTTGAAAACCAAAGAACGCACAACTCTCAGATGATTGTATCAGGAGAACAAAAATGCTTTTATTTTTTTAACATTTATTTATTTTTGAGAGAGACTGTGAGTGGGGGAGGGGCAGAGAGAGAGAGAGAAAGAGAGAGAGGGAGAAAGAAAATCCGAAGCAGGCTCCAGGCTCTGAGCTGTCAGAGCCCAAAGTGGGGCTCAAACCCACTAACCGTGAGATCATGACCTGCACGGAAGTCAGACACTTAACTGACTGGGCCACCCAGGTATCCCCAAAAATGTTTCTTGATTGTTTGTAATCTATTTTTTCACCAAGGAGCACACAGTGGTGTGCTTTATTTAAGTGCTTTATTTAGACAAAGTATGAACTTTATATATTTAATAAAACTAAATGGTTTCTAATGTATTAAAAGAAAAAAGTGATTCCTGAAACCCTTTAGAAGGAAAGGGCATAGATGACATGATCACCTATATAGAAATCCCAAAGAATTGACCAAAAAAGTTCTTGGAACTTAATAAAAAGATTACATCAAGGTTGCAGGATACAAGGTTAACATAAAAAAGTCAACAGCTTTCCAGCAATGAATATAGTAGCAATGAACAAGTGGAATTTGATATTAAAAACAATATCACTTACATTAATAACCAAAAATATAAAATACTCAAGTACATATCTAACAGAATATGTCTGAGATCTATATAAGGAACATGGCAAAACTCCAACAAACAAAATCAAAGAACTGAATAAATGGATAGGAAGACTCAATACTGTCAAGATGCCCATTCTTCCCAATCTGAAATATAGTCAATGCAACCCCAACCAAAATACCAGCATATTATTTTGTGTATATCAACAAACTGATTCTAAAATGTAAAGGCAAAAGACACAGAATAGCCAATACAGTATTGAAGGAGAACAACAAAGTGGGAAGACTAACACTACTCAACTTCAAGATTCACTCTACAGCTATAGTAATCAAGACAGATATACTAATCAAGTATGGTACTGGTTAAAAATGGACAAAAAAGTTCCATGGAACAAAACAGACTAGAAATAGAACCACATAAAAACAGTTAACTATCTTTGACAAAGGAACAAAGGCAATACAATGGAGGGAAGACGGTCTTTTCAACAAATGGTCTGAAACAACTGGACATTTAAATAAAACACACACACACACACACACACACACACAGCTTATACTTCTCATAAAAATTAACTCAAAATGGATGATAGACCTAAAAGTAAACTGCAAAACTATGCAACTCCTGGAAGATAACACAGGAGAAAATTGGGTGACCTTGGGTATGTCAATGACTCTTAAATACAAAATCAAAGGCAAGATCCATGAAATAAATAACGGATAAATTCGATTTCACTGAAATTAAAAACTTCTGCTCTACACAAGACAATGTCAAGACAAATGAGAAGACAAACCACAGACTGGAAGAAAATATCTACAGAAGACACAACTGATAAAGGACTGCTACTCAAAATAAAAACCACTCTTCAAAGTCAACAATAGGGAAAAAAAATCAATTAAAATAGGGACCAAAGACCTTCACACACACCTCATCATAGAAGACACACAGATGGCAATAAGCCCATGAAAAGATGCTCCACATCATATGCCATCAGGGAAATGTAAATTAAAACAACAACAAGATACCATTACACCTATCAGAATGTCTGAAGTACAGGACACTGATAACACCAAATACTGACGAGGCTGTGGAACAACAGGAATTCTCATTCACTGCTGGTGGGAATGCAAAATGGTACAGCCACTTTGGAAGACAGGTTGTTGGTTTCCTACAAAACTAAACATACTCTAACCAGATGATCTAGTAATCCAGCTTCTTGGTATTTACCCAAAGGAGATGGAAACTTATGTGTACACAAAAACCCATACAGAAATGTTTATAGTAGTTTTATTCATAATTGCCAAAGTTAGAAGCAATCAAGATGTGGTACATCATACCACACTAAAAAGAAATGAGTTAGCAAGCACTGAAAAGACATGGAGTAACCTTAAATGCTTATTACTAAATGAAAAAAGATGAATCTGAAAAGGCTACATGTTGTATGATTCCAACAATAAGACATTCTGAAAAAGGTAAGACTCTGACCATGAAGGCAGTAAAAACAACAGTGGTTTGCCAGGGGTTGGTCAGAGAAGGGATGAATAGGTGGAACACAGGGGATTTTTAGGGCAGTGAAAATACTCTGTATGATACCATAAGGGATACATGTCATTACACATTTGTCAAAACCCACAGAATGCAAAACACCAAGAGTGAACTCTAAAGTGAAACTGTGGTCTTCGGGTGATTATGTGTCAAGATAGGTTCATCAATTGTAACAAACATACCAATATCGTGGGGGATGTTGAAATCTCTATACCTTCCTCTCAATTTTGCTGTGGACCTAAAACTGCTCTAAAAAATAGTCTTAAAAACAAACACAAAATCATTCTCTGTTGTCAGCTACTTTCAACACAGGCATATCTGTTTCAAATTTCACAAATGGCAATGCCAACAAAAGATGTAAAAATTGAAACAGACTCTTAACTATAGAGAACTCTCCTGTTGCCAAAGGGAGGTGGGTAGGGGATGGGTGAAATATGTGATGGGGATTAAAGAGTATTCTTATAATGAGCACTGACAATGTATAGAATTGCTGAATCACTGTACCATACACCTAAAACTAACACTGTATGTTAGTTAACTGTATTGAAATTAAAATTAAAAACAACAAAGTTTTAAAAGATACAAAAATTATACTGTCATCAAACTTATATAAAATTAGAATTATGCTTATAAATTATACCATAAATTAAATTTATTTTTAAAAATTTAACAGATACCCTACAGTTGAAGGTAACAAAACTCCAATTCCTCTATTCTGACATTTGCCAAAATTTTTCATACTACACCTAAGCAGATTATTCAATAAAGAGCCACAGATTATAGGATTTTTAAGGTGTCAGATAGCATCTATTTAAGAATAACTATGAGAGAGACTAAATCACGGTATCCCAAATGAAAGTTCACAGATATTCCCCAGAAATCAGCAAATGTCTTTAATAATTTTTGGTACTTTAAATTTCCACAATAATGTATTTACAAAATTTTAAAATTTACATATTAACATTACATAATATAAATCCTCTGGAATTACTGAAAAACTAAGACTCAAAGCAAATTCAGCTCTGCTTTGGGGCTCAACTGTGTCAGGCCAAAGTCATGCTACTTTAATTGCAAAGCAAATTAATGAGATAAAAGAGGCAAACAATATATAAATAAAGCATTCGCATCAAATGATGACCAAGTGTACACTACATTGTGCTGTACAAGCAATTAAAGTTTTTTAAAGGGTTTGCAATGGCTTAAATAACCAGAAGACTTGAGTCATTCCAAGGAACCCCTGAGAAGTCCATCGTACACTCTGTAATACTGCTCAAAATAATCTGTAAACCGAGACACCTGGGTGGCTCAGTCTATTGAGGGTCTGACTCTTAATTTTGGCTCGTCATAATTTTGTCGTTCATAGGATTGAGCCCCCATTGGGCTCTGCGCTGACAGTGTAGAGCCTGCTTGGGATTCTTTCTCTCCTTCACTCTCCCAAAATAAATAAACATTAAAAAAAAAAAAGTTAGAAAAAAGAATCTATAAACCCACCACATATTCAAATTTCAAGGACTATTAAGTTTTGGCAAAATATTACCCATGACATTAGTGCTCCTGACTTAAACTTTATTAATTTAGTATTTTGTTTTGTTTACAAATTTATTACATATTTATAGTAATAAATATGTTACTAATAAATATGTCTTGTTACAAGACAGCTGTAATTTTTTTTTTTAATTTTTTTTTTCAACGTTTATTTATTTTTGGGACAGAGAGAGACAGAGCATGAACGGGGGAGGGGCAGAGAGAGAGGGAGACACAGAATTGGAAACAGGCTCCAGGCTCTGAGCCATCAGCCCAGAGCCCGACGCGGGGCTCGAACTCACGGACCGCGAGATCGTGACCTCGCTGAAGTCGGACGCTCAACCGACTGCGCCACCCAGGCGCCCCAAGACAGCTGTAATTTTAAGTGGCTTATATCTAAGTTTACGTTTGAACATTAAATAACATTAGCATAAAAATTACATTTATTTTTCAAAATAAATCAATACAGGCAGTCAGATTTCTTTCTTTCTATTTAAAAGGGTTTGATCTTAACCCTAAGAATTACTATGTCAGTTCATATGTAATTATGAAAAAAGAATGCAAATACAGTCCTGTAAGCATTAAGATAACAGCCCCAGAACACATGTAGACTAGGGAGATAAATACTTTTTTCTGATCTTGGTCCCACAGAATAAGATTGCATTCAATTAACTAGAAATAACTCATTAACCTATAATACTCATTCTTGTACAAAATTCACAGACAGCTTAGTAACTATTTTCATTAGAAGAGACAAAAATCTGGTTTACATAAACTCTATGAAACAAAAATAACAAAAAATGACACATAGAAGTAAATGCTGAAAATGAACACTACAATGAAGGAGAACTGTATGGCCACTGTTACAAAAAAAAAAAAAATGTTGACCTATCATTCAATGTAACATAACTATCATATATATAAGACACTGCTCTCAGAGCTAAGGAATTTTAAAACATTGTATCTGCTCTGAGGGATCTATTATGGGAGAAGACATAAATAAATTACTAATGTGAATTAAACAAGGTTAATAAAAACTAAGAGGTACAGTGAAATAAACATAATATGATAGTATGAGGAAAAGGCATGTTGAAAACAATTATCAATTATGTCAAACACCTAGGTCGATTTTTAACCAAGAAAATAATGAATTAACATAGTATACACAGCTGATTCAGAAAAAAAAGTAATTCCCACAGATTACTTGTATTATACGTATGTTTTTAATCAGGTAAACCATTTTATGACAAGTCTTAAGTAAATGTGTAAAAAAAACTCTACTCCCTTATTAATCTTCAAATAAAAATATCAGGAAACTTTTACAACATTATTACTTTGCACTGATAACCAAAACAGGTTAACAATAAAGACACGAGTAATGTTTTCATAGGATAAACACTCTATATATAAACAACTCCCTATACAAATAACTGTATATATTTTTCATTCTTAATTTGTAAAAAGCTTATTGTCTTGGCCTCTAAATCATGGGATTATAATACTGGAATCAGAACTTATTCAGACACCTCTAATTTTGGCTTAGCCATTAATTCTACCCCCAACCTATTACCTAATTCTCCCCATATTTGGGAGAGAGGCCATCCTCATCATCTTCTCTATCAGATCCTCCACCACTCAATTTGAATGTTAAAGAACACACATTTTCAAATATATAGCTACCCCTCCAATCCTTCAACACAGCAATTCTGGAAACACTTCAGCATGATCAACTAACACTATTCTGATACACCTGAGTCTGACACTATAAAACACTATTCTCTGGCTTATCAGGTCATAATTTACCCTAAAAACATACCTCTATTCCAAGGGTTTCATGATTCTGATCTAAGCTTATATAAATTCCACTACCTTTATAGCTCTAAATCTATCTCAGAAAAATAATCAATTATGAAAAAGGCACAGATAGGGTGTTCACTGATGACACAATTAGTGGGGAAGGAAAAGAAACATAAGACTGATTAAACAGTACATTTATATAGTACATTCATACAGTAATGAGAACAGTATTGCTATGTATTACTGAGACGGAAATATATCTACAAAATAAGTGCAAAAGAGCCAGTTATGAAGCAATTTTAACACAATCATCCTGATTCTGTAGGTGCCTGTATGTAAAAATGAGCATAAGAAAAGGGTCAGAAAAAAATAAGCCCCAAAATATCAACATAAGTTTTCTCTGAATGTTGGGAATATAATTTATTTGGGTCTTTTCATAAAGATTACTTCAGGCAAGTATTAATTTTATGTGTCAGAAAAAAATAAAGCTATTACTTTTTAAAGTTTATGTATTTATTCTAAGAGAGAGAACAAGCAAGGGAAGGGCAGATGGAGAGAGAGAGAGAGAGAGAGAGAGAGAGAGAGAGAGAATCCCAAGCAGGCCCCACGTGGTCAGCATGGATGCCGATTTGGGGCTCGAACCTGTGAACTGTGAGATCATGACCTGAGCTGAAATCAAGAGCTGGACACTTAACTGACTGAGCCACCCATGCGCCTCAGAGGTATTACTTTTTCTTTTTTTTTAAACTGTAACACATGCATTAATAAAAAGGAAGAGAAACTTAAGTGTTCCACCCTAGTCAACTCTAAGAAATATTTGTAAGGCATAAACGTTCCAAAACAATTTTTTTAATTAAACTTTCTGAAATGTATTATACATTTGCATGCTTACTAAAACAGTTATTTGGAGCTCAAAGATTTTTTATTATTATTTCTAAGTCCAAAATGAAGTTGTAAAGGGTCGAGGTTGCTGCACATCTACTATGAATAAGTCAACCCAAGGACATTCATTAAGGTTTTATAAGAATCTAGTATAACAAGAACTGATATTCTAAGTTTGAGATTTTTGTGATCACTTCACCAGCATATTTACTAAAGTTGAGAATTTTTCCCCATAAAATGTTCAATAAAAATTGGTATCAGAATTTCTACTTTACCTTTAACAGAGAAACCTATTAATTACAAAGAAGCTACAATATCTGATTTCCTATAAAAGAAACAGTGACTAGTACTTTAACAGAGGTTGTTTTGCAGTTCCTAAGCAGCAATGTCTGATAAGTAAATGCCTGTGACTGACCTTTGCTATAAGTATATTTAAGTACTGACTAGATTACGTTATATAATTTATGTACTAAAGGCATAAATAACACTTGAACCCAGCTATTTAATGTTCCTACTTAAATGAGATTAAGAAAAAAGAAAAAAACTTTTAGAAAAGAGGAAATTATCATAGGTTTACAGAAAAACATTACAATGTATGCTCTGTATGATAATCCTACAAAGACAGATTCTTACACAGAATAAAGTAACCTCCCTAGCAGGTCCCTATTATGCAATGATTAATCCTTCCAACTTTGCTATGTCTTTAGTTTCCCTCATGATACCAATTACTTTATACGTGGAGATTTTCCCAAAACCTGTCTTCAAACTACTTCTCTTCTTATCGTACTTTCACTCCCCAGAAAGAAACTTTATTCCTTCCTCAGCTATCAATTTCAAGCACAGAATTTTAAAATCTATTTACAGCTTACCTTACATCTCTGCAAAATCCATATTTTAGTTGACATAGCATCTCATCTTGCATATTATGCCAGCTCAATATATCCATAACTCATCACCTTACCCAAAATGACTTCTTAATTCTGTTCCTTATCACCATTACTCCATGATCTAACATACTTTCCAACTTTCTGTATCCTACACCTAATTAGTTGCCAAGATACTTATATTCAATCTGTGTCTTACATTCTTTCTTTCAATTCCACTGCCTACAATCTACTTCAGGTCCTCATTACCTTTCTAGTGCTACTTATACTGGTTTCCAGCTCAGCTGTAGTATCTTACAATCTGATGACTGTCCTAAAAATTCATCTTCCTAAATCAGTTCTGAAACCCCATAGCTTCTTTATACCTACTTCTATGTAAACTCCCCTATTTATCATTTACAGCCTTCCTTAATATTGCCTAGAATTTATCTCCCATTCAACCCTACTCGGACCTTAGATTACAGCTTAATGAAATTTATGGTTCTCAAAACATAGATCATTGCTTCTTACCTTAGCCTATTTACTTTACCTGTAACCCATCAACTTCAACAACCCATCCCTTGCCTCTTCAAGGAAACCATCCCTGATTGTGATACTCATCATTTCTTATTGAGAACTCATTCCCACAGCATTCGGTCATCAGACTTAGAGCACGTGTTTTATAATATGCGCATGTTTCATTGACCCAAACTCCCACGCCCCCTAGTGGTAAGCCCTTTGAGGGTAAGTACTATGCCTTACATATCTTCATATCACATTACACATGGAAGTTACGTATTATTTGTTGAGCTGTATCTACCTTAAGGTTTCAGAGAATCACGGTTACCTCTATCACTCAGTGGGGGTGGGGAGTGGGGAAGGAGAAAAAGTGCTATAAGGGAGATTTCCTGGATCTCCAGATGGTTTGGCACCATCCAAGCTATTCATGCCTTATTGTGTACCCCTAAGAAGAAGATTTGCGCTTACTTCTCAATTTGATGTTCTGGGATTGGTACTGGGAAATACAAAGAGTAAGAACTTCACCCCCTCTAGAGCACCTCAAAACTATAATATCACTACCACCAGATTCCTACCATTATTTATTTTTCCTTTCTACTTCTACTAAATAGAACCACAGATTTGGCAGATATTGCATAGATAATGGGGAGGGGGGCAGGAAGAGAATGACAATATTTAGGGAGCATGAGTGGGAACATGCAGGAGACAGTTTTCCTCTACAGATAACACCCTGGAGATCTACTGTCAGTTTCTTTCTATTCCCAAGCATTAAATCTCTTGCCTAGTCTAGTCCAGTACATTACACTACCTGGAAAATAATACAATTATTTTTGCTCTGAGAATAAACTACAACCAGATTAGATAAAATATAGGTACTTAGTTCTCATTCAGTGTTAGCCCATCTAAAGTATTAAACAATTCCTTCTAGACCCTCCATGATATAATTTAATTCCATCAGTTTATTTTAATAATTTTGGTTTTTTTTGTTTTTTGTTTTTTTGGAGAGAGAGAGAGAGAGAGAGAGCACTCAAGCAGGGGAGGAGCAGAGGGAGACGGAGAGGGAGAGAGAAAATCTTAGGCAGGCTCAATGCACAGCCCAGAGTCCAACATGGGGTTCAATCTCACCACCATGATGATCATGACCTGAGCCAAAATCAAGAGTCAGATGCTTAACCAACTGGGCTACCCAGGTGCCCATTTTAATAAACTCTTATTCACTGAACACATATTACATGACATATACCGTACTATGCAGCAGGACATCAAAATGAATACATGTTCTCTGCACTCAAGAAGTTTCAGTCCAATACAGAGAAAAGCAAACAAAGAAAATATCAACACAAAATTTTCAAGGATACAAATGATATCCAAGTAGGAACACTATCCTAGACGACCATCCAAATAGTCTCAAAAATGGAGTTATTACTACCAAGCAAGGGTGAGAGAAGTTATTCCAACTAGGGAAAACAGCCTCAACAAGGACGAAGATGCATGAAAAAGAGTCCCTGGTTCAGAAAACATACAGTTCGGTATTAATGTATCATGAGCTCACTATCACCCCTGCATTAAGAGTGGGATGTGCTGGGGGCGCCTGGGTGGCGCAGTCGGTTAAGCGTCCGACTTCAGCCAGGTCACGATCTCGCGGTCCGTGAGTTCGAGCCCCGCGTCGGGCTCTGGGCTGATGGCTCGGAGCCTGGAGCCTGTTTCCGATTCTGTGTCTCCCTCTCTCTCTGCCCCTCCCCCGTTCATACTCTGTCTCTCTCTGTCCCAAAAATAAAATAAAAAAACGTTGAAAAAAAATTAAAAAAAAAAAGAGTGGGATGTGCTGGAATTTAAGATTGGTATAGTAGCCGTTTTCCTTCTTACCAAACTGTTAAGAAGGTAAAATATCATTCGTGTAATTAACCTAATTAGGTCATGGCAGACTCACAGCATCTGACTCAATATGTGGCAGAGGGGAGTATTCTTATAATACCTATTTACTGAGCTTCCAGTTCTGCATTCCAACAAATCTCATAACTAAACCAAATTTGAAAGAAAGACCCACCACTAAATTCCACTGAAATTCAAATAATAGCTTCTAAAATATATGACAATCATTACACGCAACTGGAAAGTTTTTGCCAAAGAACATGCAAAACATTGGAGATATACACCTACTATGCCTTCAGAATTGTTCAACTATTAGTTTCTATGATGCCTATGGAAGAATATATTCATGCTTTGCTTCCAGATTCTTGGATGGAGAATATAGTCTAAAAAAAAGACAGTATGGCATTCAAACTAGAATAAGTCATACATGACACAGTGAGACACAACATAATTCAATAAACATGGACAATTTACAAAAAAAAAAAATAACACAAAACAGACATGAACACGGGAAAATATTCCATACAAATGATGGGGATGGAGAAAGGATGACAAAAACAAAGCACTATTTTTACCAAGTAATTAACAAGGGGAAAAAAGTTTTTAAAAACATACCCACACTGTTTTAAATATGCTTTGTAATTATCTTCTTTGGCAGATGAAGAGAAGCTCATGACAAGGATGCCAAATGCTTTTTTTAATGTTTATTTTAAGAGAGAGCGTGCGCGCATGAGTGAGGGGAAGGGCAGAGAGGAGGGAGAGAATCCCAATCTGGCTCCACGCTGTCAGCACAGTGCCCGACATGGGGCCTGATCCCACAAACTGTGAGATTATAACCTAAGCGAAAATCAAGAGTTGGACGCTTAGCCAACTGAGACACTCAGGCACCTCGGGATGCCAAATATTCTTAAGAAAGCTAAAGTAATACTGAACCTGTAAGTATTATGGTATGAACTTATGGTAAAAAGTGCTAGGTTCTTTTTTTCAATGTTTATTTTATTTTTGAGAGAGATTGAGCAGGGGAGGGACAGACAGAGAGGGAAACAGAATCTGAAGCAGCCTCTGCACCAGCTCAAACTCACGAACCCATGAGATCATGACCTGAGCTGAAATAGGATGCTCAACTGACTGAGCCACCCAGATGCCCAAAAAATTGTGCTAGACCCTAAGGCTGTTATATTTTCCTATATTAGGAATAGAGTTAACTAAAAAATAAGCTCCTAGTTAGAAACAACAACAAAAAAAGGGAACTAAATGTGCAAAAATAAATTAAGCAAACCTGGGGCACCTGGGTGGCTCAGTCGATTTGAGTGTCCAACTTTAGCTCAGGTCATGATCTCAAAGTTCATGAATTCAAGCCCCACACTAGGCTCACTGCTGTCAGCCTGTCAGCGCACAGCCCACTTTAGATCCTCTGTGCCCCCTCTCTCTGAGCCTCCCCCACTTGTACTCTCCCAAAACTAACTAAATATTTAAACATAAATAAATAAAAATAAAAATAAATTAAGCAAACCTATTATCACTCATTAAAAATGTTAATATTTTGCTATATTATGTAATATTTATATTTGCTATCTCATTGTTACACATATTTTCATTAATCATGGAAAAAATCTGTAAATGAGTACAAAGAAAATATACAGTATGCATTTAATTATGTAAAAACATTCACAGAGCAAGAATGGGGAAAAGAGAAGTTTTTACATCACTTAAAATATTAGGGTAACTTTTTCCTTTTGAAATATTTTTAAATGTGGTTATAATGTCATATGTACACTAAGCAAACATAAATTTTAAAAAGGGACAGGGGTGCCTGGGTGGCTCAGTCAGTTAAGCTACCAACTACTGATTTCAGCTCAGGTCATGATCTCAAGGCTTATGAGTTCAAGCCCTCCGTCAGGCTCCATGATGACAGTTCTAAGCCTACTTGAGATTCTCTCTCTTTCCCTCTCTCTCTGCCCCACCCTCATTTGCTTGTGTGCATGGGTGCACACTCTCTCAAAATAAACAAACTTTAAAAGGCGACAGATGAAATTAAAAGCACAGGCAACAAAAGAAAAAGCAGATAAAACGGACTTCATCAAAGTTTTAAACTTCTGTGCAAATGACCCTATCAAGACAGTGAAAAGGTAATCCACAGAATAGGAGAAAATATTTGTAAATCATATATTTGATAAGGGATCAATAGCCAGAATATATAAAGAACTCCTACAACTGAACAACAACAACAACAAAAACAAGCAACCCAATTAAAAAATAAGTAAAATACTTTGGGGTGCCTGGGTGGCTCAGTTGGTTAAGTGCCCAACTTTGGCTCAGGGTCATGATTTCATGGCTTATGGGTTCAAGCCCCCATGTCAGGTTCTGTGCTAACAGCTCAGAGCCTGGAGCCTGCATCAGATTCTGTGTCTCTGTCTCTCTCTCCCTCTCTGCCCCTCCCCCACTACACTCTGTCTCTCTCTCCTTCAAAAATAAATAAACATTAAACAATTTTTTTTTTTTTTAGGGGCGCCTGGGTGGCTCAGTCAGTTCAGTGTCTGACTTTGGCTTGGGTCGTGATCTCACAGTTCATAGGTTCAAGCCCCATGTCAGGCTCTGTGCTGACAGCTTGGAGCCTGGAGCCTGTTTCAGATTCTGTGTCTCCCTCTTCCTCTACCCCTCCCCAACTTTGGCTCTGTCTTTCTCTCAAAAATAAACAAACATTTTAAAAAATCTTTTTTAATTTTTTTAAATGAGTAAAACACTTGATAGAGATTTCTCCAAAGATACACAAATGGCCAAAAAACACATGAAAACATGTTCAACTTTACATCTTTAGAAAAACACAAGTGAAAACCATATGGTACTACTTCATATATATTAGAATGGCTATTACTTAAAAAAAAAAATAACAAAATAACAAATGCTGGCAGCAAAGAAATTAGAACCCCTTTGCATCGTTGGTAGGAATGTACAATGGTATGGAGACTATGGAAAACAGTTTGGTAGTTTCTCAAAGAGTTAAACACAGAATTACTAATATGATTCAGCAATCCCACTTCTAGGTATACACCCAAAAAATCTGAAGCAAATACTGAAAAAGATACTTATACACTAAAGTCCATGGCAGCATTACTCACAACAGTGAAAAGGTAGAAACAACCTAAATACCTCTCCACAAATGAATGATAAATAAAATCTGGTAGAACTAAACAACTGGATATAACAGAACCTTAAAAACAAGTGAAATTCTGGTACATGCTACAACATAGATGAACCTTGCAAACATAACATTAAGTGAAATAAGCAAGACATGAAAGACCAATGTTATGATTCTACTTATATAAAGTACTTAAGGGGTGCCTGGGTGGCTCAGTTGGTTAAGCAGTTGGTTAAGTCAGGAGACTTCAATTCAGGTCATGAACTCACAGTTTGTGGGTTGGAGCCCCACATCAGGCTCTGCTCTGGCAGCACAGAGCCTGCTTGGGATTCTCTCTCTCTGTCCCTCTTCTGCTCACATTCTTTCTCTCTCTCAAAATAAATAAAGTTTTAAAAAATAAAGTAACTAGAATAGGTATATTCATACAGATAAATTATAGTAGAGATACCAGTGCTGAGAGGGGAATGAGGGACTACTGTTTAATGGGTACAGATTACTTCTTCCAAATTTTTTTCAGTTAGAATTAAAATATACTCCTATATCCCAAATCTAGCCATTACTAAGGTCTTTCATTAGCTACAGGGAAAGGGTGTTTAGTAACACCAGCATGAACATGCTTCCCACATCAACAAGCAGTGACTGATTTCTTCTATTTGTGATTATGAAATCAACAAAAACTACTTTTACTTCCCAGTGAAAATTTACCATTATAGTGCTGACACCATACTTAGCCACAATATATCAAGAAAATACTGAAGGAGACACAAATGGTTTACTACACATGAGCACATGTCATTTACAAGACAGAACTCAAATTAAAATTGACAAAGAAGCCTTCACTATCTCAAAAGTTTCAAATTCAAAATTTCAAAATTCAAAAATCAAAAGAATTTCATAATTGCATGTAAGATCTCACCTCCATGATTACTATTTATCACTAGTCTCTTTTATAAGGATATAAGACTAAATCCTTAAGTCTGTTCCCACTTCTGCATTACTAGAGTCATGCTGAATCTGAGTTGTCTCTAAGAAAGTCAAATGGAAGTGGGAACCTATTTGGGACAGAAGTCAAGAAATTTAAATTTTTTTTTTCAACGTTTTTTTTATTTATTTTTGGGACAGAGAGAGACAGAGCATGAACGGGGGAGGGGCAGAGAGAGAGGGAGACACAGAATCGGAAACAGGCTCCAGGCTCTGAGCCATCAGCCCAGAGCCTGTCGCGGGGCTCGAACTCACGGACCGCGAGATCGTGACCTGGCTGAAGTCAGCCGCTTAACCGACTGCGCCACCCAGGCGCCCCAAGAAGTCAAGAAATTTAAAAGACAATGGAAAGTATACTGTATTTAAAAGCATGGAAATGCAGAGCACTCCTGAATCCCCAATATTGCTTAGAAACAGCAGGCAATACAAAGTAAGTGCCCAAAAAATAGTTAAAATGAAAATATGAATGAGATGTAGAGTATAAAGAGAAGAAATGATGACTAGGAACTATGCTTCAGAACCCAACCTTCAGAGACTATGATAATGAGAAAGTAAACAATCTGTAAAGGACGAATGAGGTAGAACACCTGAGACTGCAATGTCACAGAAACCAAGATAAGAGACTGTTTCAAGAAGGAAGACATGGTCAGTGCTACTGAGAAGTCAGAAAAGATGAGGTCATATCCAGTGAATGGCTGTGGCAATATGGAATCATTTGATGAATTTGAAAAAAGTCATTTTTGTTTAACAGTACTGTAGAAACCAGATTAGAATGAATGTTAAGTGAAGGAAGCAGAGGTAGGTAAGTCTGTGAAAAATGTTTGTTCATACAGGGAATTATAGAAAAGGGACCAGAGCTAGAAGAAAATATAGGGTTAAAAAAAAGTTTAAGATGGGAGATAACAGAGCATGTTTGCATGCTGAGGTAAATGATCCAAAGGGACAGGAACAGTTGAAGAGGCAAGAGAGTGTAAGCAAAGGAACAAAATATTTGAGAAAGAGCTCAAGTGGAGCAACTGGTCTTTGATAGAAGGAGAACAGTTCTATTAATGGAAAAGAGAAAAGGGAGAAAGTTGCTGCAGCTATAAGGTTTGTAGATTTTAAGGCGGAAAGATGAAGGAGATTTAGTCTAATGGTTTTAATCTCTGAAGTACGAAGCAGGGTAATCATATAAGAATAAAAAAGACAGATTTTGGATATAAGAAGAGACAGATGAGGATATGACAGAATTATTTCAGACAGTAAAAAACACGGATGATTAAATGAGATCATGCATGCCAAGAATTTAGCACAGAACTTGGCACAATGAAAGAGCTCAAAAAATGACAGCCCCTTTTATGTTATCTGATCTCTAGATGGAAAAAGTTTGCTAAATATAAAGCAATGGTCAAAAAGACAACCATGATCTTCAAAAGCGTTATACCACAAAATGTTTTAAATCATAAAACGAAGTTTCAAAATGGAAATAAACAAAAATCTATACCCAATGGTATAGAAAGAAAAATTAAAGTAATAAAAATTTTTAAAGACAAATTTGAGACAGAAAATTTAAAACTTCAACTCTGTAGAAGACAGTTACGTTAAAAAAATAAGCCACAAATTGAGAAAAAAATATTTACAAAACACACATTTGATAAAAGTCTGGCATCCAAAATATACAAAGAACTCTTAAAACTCAAGAATAAGTAGGGGCACCTAGCTGGCTCAGTTGGTAGAGCATGTGACTCTGGATCTCAGGGTCATGAGTTCAAACCCCAGTTGGGTATACAGCCTACTTAAAAACAAAACTCAAGAATAGTAAGCAATCAATTTTTTTAAAAAAGCAAAGATCTGAACAGATACTTCACCAATGAGGATATACAGATGGCTAATAAGCATATGAAAAGATTCAACATGTCACCAGGAACTATAAATTAAACAATAACATACCACTACACACCTATTAGAATGGCTAAAATACCAAACACCAACAACACCAAATGCTGAAAAGAATGTGGAACAAGAACTTTCTTTCACTGCTGGTGAATGGAAGACAGTATGGCAGTTTCTTACAAAACTCAGTATACTTTTACTATGTGATGCAATAACCATGCTCCTTGGTATTTACCCAAATGAGGTGAAAACTTAGCTTTACACAAAAACCTGCACAAGGATGTTTATAGCAGCTGTGTTCATAAATACCAAAACTTGGACGCAGCAAAAGTGTCCTTCAATAGGTGAATGGATAAACAAATTGTACAAACAAATCATACAATGGAATATTATTCAGCAATAAAAAGAAATGAGCTATTAAACCATAAAAAGACTTGGAGGAACCTTAAATGTACATTGCTCAGTGAAAGTAATCAATCTGAAAAGGCTACACATTGTATGATTCTAGCTATAAGACATTCCAAAAAAGGCAAAACTATGGACACAGTAAAAAGACTGCTGGTGGTTTGGGGAGGTAAGGAGGGATGAATAGGGGGAGCACAGGGGAATTTTAGGGCAGTGAAACTATTCTTTATGATACTGTAATTTGTCAAAATCCACAGAATACATAATACCAAGCATGAATCCTAGTCAACTTCAATGAATAATAATTATGGACATTGGCTCATCAGTTGTAACAAATTACCACACTAACGCAAGATGTCAATAATAAGGGCAAGGGTGGGGGGGGGGAGGAGGAAGATTAGGGGTATATGGGAACTCCCTATACTTTCATTTTTCAGTAAACCTAAAACTAGTCTAAAAACAATGTCTACTTTTTTAAAAACCTACAACCAATAGACTTACGACAGAAAATCATTAAGAACAGCACAAAGGTAGAACAATGGATAGAACAGGAAATTCATTAAAGAAAAAGTAACATAATAAACAAAAAGACATGTAACCTCACTAGCAGAGCAGTTTCATGCTTAAAGCCTGTAATCCAACATTTTTGTCTCCACCATTTACTAGCTATGCCACCATAAGAAAGGTTTTAAACTTTTCCAAGCATCTGTCTCTCAAGCGTAGTGTACTGTCTAGGATCAACAGCATCATATGGAACCCACTTGTTTGAAATGCAGAACCCTGGACCAAATCCTAGAATTACTGATTTAGAATCTGTTTTAACAAGATGCCTAGGTGATTCGTATGCACAGTAAACTTTGAGATGTCTACTCTAAGTCTCAATTTTCTCACTTCTAAAATGAAGAGATTACCATTTATCTCAGAAGACTATTAAAATTAAGATGAAACACATACTCAGTAGCCACCAAAAACTTGATAAAATGTTCGCTATTAACTATAGCAGTAATTGAAGCAAAGTAAATCAAAAGATACATCTTTTTTACAGCTTTAACCTAGCAAAAAATTTCAAAAACAACAATCCATCCTGGTGAAGGTAAATTAAGACAGATAACCATCCACAACTAGCTAACGATGTATTTGAGGTACAATCTCTCTGGAAAGCAATTTGGCAAGACTGTACTGAATGTCTTTAAAATGTTCATACTCTTTGACCCACTTCTGGGAAACTATAATAAAGAATTAAAGAGGGGCGCCTGGGTGGCGCAGTCGGTTAAGCGTCCGATTTCAGCCAGGTCACGATCTCGCGGTCCGTGAGTTCGAGCCCCGCGTCGGGCTCTGGGCTGATGGCTCAGAGCCTGGACCCTGTTTCTGATTCTGTGTCTCCGTCTCTCTCTGCCCCTCCCCCGTTCATGCTCTGTCTCTCTCTGTCCCAAAAAAATAAATAAACGTTAAAAAAAAATTAAAAAAAAAAAAGAATTAAAGAGAAATATGGACAAAAACTCTGTTCACAGATGTTCTCTGCAGTTATTTATAATAGCAAGTTTAATAAAATGAACTCCAGGGTAGAATCATAAATTAACTAAATCTTTTCTCCAAACCATGCTATGTTGGGGTCTCCTTTTCCTGCTCCTAAATTATGTCACCAGATTTCACAGCTTTTGTAGTAATTTTCAGGTATTAAAACAGTTTCATTATCAAACTTCAAAAGGATCATTTCAACCTAAATCAGAAATTCAATTTTCATTCTAATTCCTCAGCTCAAGCCTAAACTGAAAATTGCACAAACCAGAATTAGAAAGCAATGTATGTTCTTTCATTATTCTTCTACCTTGCTCTTCCACTCTTCCTGCCCACTTCATGATGCTACTTCTAGTTCATTTCTTCAGAATCAGAAGCAGCATGGTAGAAGAAAACAAGAGGAATGAAAGGAAAAGTGCAAGGACTTACGTGAGTAACACCAAATTCTGACCCTCTTTCGTGTGAAGTACTTTATGGGTTCCTCAGAGATCCTCTGAAGGTGATTCATTCTGTGGCAAATTCCCATACTTGGATCTTAGCTTAGAAGGCAGGGGGCACCTGTGTGGCTCAGTTGGTTGAGCATCTGACTCTTGGTTTCAAGCCCCGTGTCGGGCTCTGTGCTGAGTGTGGAGCCTGCTTAAGGTTCTCTTTCTCTCTTCCTCTGCCTCTTCCTGACTCATACATGCCCTCTCTCTTAATAATAATAATAATAATAATAAGTTTTTTTAAAGGCACAAATCACATAGCCTCTTTCTGAGAGGGATACCTCCCCACAGCAGGCAGTTTTCTTGGGCAAGATCCTTAAAAGATAGCTCTATCCCAACTAACTTCTGCTCTACTTATTTTGTCCATGGGGAGAGAAATCAGCATTTTTGCCCCTCTAAAACTCTAGAAGTACTAGGTCCTCCCATTACAACCTCTTCTCTTGCTCTACTCCAGGATGGATCTAACCTTCAGACTTTTCTCAGGAAAGTCAGGCAATAATTTCATGCCCACTCCCATGCCATGCTCAATTCAACTAGGGTCAGGATCTACTCAGAATTCTCTCCCTGTACTTCACAGCTCAAGCATTTCTACAAATTAGTAAGCTTCAAGCTGGGGGTGAAATCTCAGTTATTTTAGCAGATAACCCCAACTGACATGACTGATTTTCATAAAACTCTCTTGACTTATTTGGAGATGAGGAGAAGCACAGCATTTCTATGCCCCTCTTAAAAGAAATCTTCATTCATTTACATATATGTGTGTAATGTATGTATGTAAAGAATGGCTATATATCCATAAATATGTATATTCATGGATATACAGAGAATAAGGGGGGTTAAAAAGCAGTTTCATCTTTCAACAAATCCTATATGAGTAATCTAACACCCTTTATTAAAATATGGAGATAACTGTTAGATATTGTCCTCACCTCTGGAGCCTGAACTATAACTCTAAGACAACAGGAAAAGTCTCATTTAATATCCTGTTACACAAATAATTGGAAACCATCTAAACATCCAACAGAGAAAGGATTAAACAAAATTAGCACAATTATATCATTAAAATTTTTGTATTAAAAATGGGCTCCCGGGTGGCTCAGTCAGTTAAGCATCTGACTCTTGACTTTGGCTCAGGTTGTGATCTCACAGTTTGTGAGTTCGAACCCCACACTGGGCTCTGTGCCGACAACACGGAACCTGCTTAGGATTCTGTCTCCCTCTCTCTCTGCCCCTACCCCTCTTGCTCTCTATCTCTCTCTCAAAATAAATAAAAATAAACTTAAAGAAAAAGGTGATACCTAAAGGGTGCCTTTTGAGGTAAAGAAAATGTTGTAAAATTAACTGTAGTTATGGCTGCAGAAATCTGTAAAGATGCTAAGAGCCCCTAAATTTTATATGTTAAATGAGTAATTGCATGGTATGTGAATTATATCTCTATAAAGTTGTTATTTAAAAAAAAAAAAAAAGGATGATATACTAACATAATACAACACGGTGAACCTTAAAAACATATTAAGTGGAAGAAGCTAGACACAAAAGATCATATATTGTAGGACTCCATTTATATGAAATGCCTAGAACAGGTAAACCCATAGAGAGAAAGATCAAAGGTTGCCCTAAGACAGAGGGAGAGGGGGATGGGAAAGTAACTGACAATGGGTATGGGATTTCTTTTTGGAGTGATGAAAATGTTCCAGAATCAGATAGTGGTGATGGCTGCACAATCTTATGAATATACTAAAACCTACGAAACTGTACACTTTAAAGTGGATGCATTTTATGGTATGTAAAATAGATAATGACTCTAAAAAGTTAAATAGCCATAAATGACCAGTGACTACTATTATTGGACAGGAGAGCCAGAGAAGATGCTTAAATTCAGAGCAGATCTTCTAAGAGCAAGAAACAGACTTTTGTTTTAAGCCATGTGGGAAGTATGGGTTGGGAGGGGAGGGGAAGCAGACAAACTTCTGAGTACCAAAGAAGTGTAAAACATTTGGACTGCAACCATTTAAAATATTTAAATACATCCATCAACTGATGAGTGGATAAAGAAATTGTGGTTTATATACACAATGGAATACTACGTGGCAATGAGAAAAAATGAAATATGGCCTTTTGTAGCAACGTGGATGGAACTGGAGAGTGTGATGCTAAGTGAAATAAGCCATACAGAGAAAGACAGATACCATATGGTTTCACTCTTATGTGGATCCTGAGAAACTTAACAGGAACCCATGGGGGAGGGGAAGGAAAAAAAAAAAAAAAGAGGTTAGAGTGGGAGAGAGCCAAAGCATAAGAGACTGTTGAGAACTGAGAACAAACTAAGGGTTGATGGGGGGTGGGAGGGAGGAGAGGGTGGGTGATGGGTATTGAGGAGGGCACCTTTTGGGATGAGCACTGGGTGTTGTATGGAAACCAATTTGACAATAAATTTCATATATAAATAAAAAAATAAAAATAAAATAAAATATTTAAATACAAATTCAGATGAAAGTCTAAAAGCTATGGTCCAGGGATAGAGAACTTCAAAAGAATGTTCAAATTCTATGGATATAAGCTTCTAGGTTTATAAAAAGAAGAAAATGGTGCTTGCTCACTTCGGTAGCACATATACTAAAAAGAAATAAATGAACTACAACAGCAATTCTAAGACTATGCTATAGTATTTATTAAGAGCTGTTGGGCATGCATAAAATAGTTTTGAGGACTATTATATTTCATGAAACACTACATTTAGGTAAGTTAAAGGTTTCTTCAATGCAAGACATCCCAGAACATTTAAAATTATATTGTGCCTTATAGGTTTAAAAGGGGGCACATTTTGCAGTATCCACTTTACAACACAAATATTTGTACACATTATGCAATGCTAGTTTGGGAAATACAGGACTACATGGTTACAATGATTCTGTCAACTTCAAAGTTGTAGGATTCTTAAAGACTTTTGGCTTCATTTTTTTAATTTAATTTGATTTTTCATGAAGGTAAATTAGTAATTCGTAAGAAAAAATAGTTACTTCTATATAAAGAGTGATATATTTCTCTAAGTTCTTAACATTTTAGTCCTAAGGTTACAGAGAAATAAACCATCGTGTCAACTATAATATTCAAAAAAGATCATGCAGTAATCCACATTATGGAATACAACTACATACAGTTAACTAAAGCCTAAGTACGTACCAATATTATATCGTCGTAACTTCTGTGACGCTGATGTTAACAACTACTGATCCCTTCCACTCAGATATCAAAGTGGTTGGAATAGTGTCTTCCCTAAAGCCTACCCTTTCTATTTTATTGCACTGATTCTTTTTTTTAATATAATTTATTGTCAAGTTAGCTAACATACAGTGTACACAGTTATTATTGCACTGATGGGCAAGTTTTCCCTAAAATATAGTCCATTTGGTACCTCACAAGTGCCTAAAATAAGTCACTTCTTTGTAAATTACATTAGCACTACAAAGAATTCAGTAGAGAGATTTTTTTTTGCTTCCTTAAACACACTTACTTCATTTTTATTGGAGGTAATCAACTGTGCAGCAGGCATAGAATGTTCAAACCCTGCACATTCCAAAGAAAGGACTGGCCCTTCGTCAGATTCTGGGAGAAAAGGTGTAAGTCCTTGTAATACCTTGCCTGATAAGAGTATCTCTGTATACCTGGGGCCCAGGGCCATTGTTAGTTATGCTAACAATGTGACTTATGGTGAAATCCATTTTGTTCACCAGGGGCCCTAGGTCATGCTGTACCAGTCAGCTCTCTCAGGGTGGGAGCCAGGGAGCCAGAGTTAGAGTCAGCCACAAGGGAGCTCCATATCTATATGGCTAAGCTCCAATAAAAACAGCACACACCAGGACTTGGGCGAGCTTCTCTAGTGGCAATACTTCATATGTGCTGTCACATGTCATTGCTGGAAGAGTATACACTGTCACAACTCCACTGGGAGAAGAAAATTGGAAGTCCATATCTGTTTCCTCCTGGACTCCATGTTACATGCCTTTTTCCTTTGCTAATTTTAATCTATAATAAACAAAAACTGTGAACAATGTTCCTGAGTTCTGTGAGTCCTTCCAGCAAACTGTCAAACCTGAGGATGGTCATGGGGACCCATGACACACCAACTTACTATAGCTTGAGTGGAGACACTTCTCAGTTGTAAGAACTTTTAGAGAATACAAAATTCCAGTAACTACAGAAAATCATTTTTATAACTAAACACCTTTTACAGTAATGTTGTTGGTTGGCACTACACCAGTTTAAGGGTTTACACATTTCTGAAACAAGTAGTAATTTAAGCTAAGATTCTGTGTCTCTATTTGAAACATTATGAACAAAAGAGATATGGTATAAAAAAAGATGTTTTCACCCCAAATGAAAAGTAATATAAAAGGCTACATGCAGGACAATTTGATCATTAAAATAAGTAGTGATAAAAATGGATTTTAACCCTATGAATAAAACAGGCTAAAAGATAAATGAAAAATGGGACATATGCATTGTATCAAAGCATCGTCCCACAAGGTACTTTTTAATTGCAGAGAAACATTTCAAGAGTAACTTCACCAGTGGAGAAACCTGTCAGAAACAAAGTTCAGTCAAGTGAACAAATAAACATCTTCAATAACAAGACAAAGTGAATCATCAGTAATAGGACAAACTGCAATCAAGACAAACCTGACAGGAAGCAAGGAAATAACACAGCATCATTTCTGTGACATTTTTCTAAATGTCTATTTATTTATCTTGAGAGAGAGAGACAGAGACAGAGAGAGAGAGGAAGAGAGGGAGAGAGAGAATCCCAAGCAAGCTCTGTGCTGTCAGCACAGAGGCTGACACAGGTCTCAAACTCACAAGCCATGAGATCATGACCTGAGCCGAAATCAAGAGTCAGACACTTAACTGAGCCACCCAGGTGCCCCTCTGTGACATTCTTACCAAAAATGCTTAACTTGAATCTAATCATGAGGAAACATTAAACGCTGAAGAACACTAAACAAACAAATAAACAGACAACCCTGCCTAAAGTTTTCAAAGGTATTATGGCCATGAAAAGCAAAGAAAAATGAAGAAACAAGTAACTGTTTCAGACTGAAGGAGGCTAAAATTCACAACTAAATACAACATATTTCTAAACTGTATTCTTTTTTAATAACAAACATTATTAGCACAGTCAGCAAAACGTCAATGGATATGAGGACTTGATAATGAAAATATATCAATATTATTTCCTGATTTTGATGATTATTTTGTGATTAAATAGAAAAATGTTCTTGTTTGTAGGAAAAACACACTCAAGTGTTTAGCAATAATAGGACATCAAGTCAGCAACTTATTTCCAAATGGTTCAGAAAACAAAAAGTTCTTTAACTTTTTTAATTAACACTATAAGAAATTCCTTACTTCACCTGGATGGAATAATATTAAATTATTGTTGACTTAAAAAAAAAATTGAGGAAAGGTTTCCAGTAACTTAGTTTCACCATCATTAAATTCTGTCTCATAAATCTACTAACATACAACTTTTAATTATCCTGTCAACACATAACTCATAATTAAGCATGTAAAAAAAATCTTCCATAGTCCCTTTATCCTATAAAAGGCATACATATAAATTATGCGTATTTTTACCACTACTTCTTAAGCTAATTACCTCCTGCATGCTTCATACCAATTAAAATAATGATTGAGTTTTAAAGAACTTTTCATGCTTAATGTGGAGACTATTACTCACCAGGAATGAATAAACTTAAAAGTACTAGACTGAACCTTAATGATGTTATTTTTACTTAGGATAGAGTTACTAAGCTTCTTCTCTTTCAAATCATTTTCCTTTCATGTTAATATATGATTACCTGGTTAATACCAAATTCTAAGTATCTAGAAAGTATCCAGAATTCTGAAAATATTACAAAATGATAACTCCTATATATCAATGTTCTTGTCATAACTGTCAGGCTTTAAACAAACTGCCAAACCAAAAATTCATTACCAACATCCAATGACTAAAAAAGCAACTACAATATGCAGTTTGAAACCAAAGAGTGGTAACAGATATTATATAATACAGTTTGTTCAGAAGAGATCTAAAGTATTTCAAAAGTAGAATCCATGGGGCGCCTGGGTGGCGCAGTCGGTTAAGCGTCCGACTTCAGCCAGGTCACGATCTCGCGGTCCGTGAGTTCGAGCCCCGCGACAGGCTCTGGGCTGATGGCTCAGAGCCTGGAGCCTGTTTCCGATTCTGTGTCTCCCTCTCTCTCTGCCCCTCCCCCGTTCATGCTCTGTCTCTCTCTGTCCCAAAAATAAATAAATGTTGAAAAAAAAAAATTAAAAAAAAAAAAAAAGTAGAATCCAATCCTTATGTAATTTCTATTCCCAACTCTAACAACAGGGACCACTATCTTACTTATGTCTGTTCTCTCACTGACCAGAAAGGCTAGCACATGGTGAAGGTCTATAAATGTCTGCTGAATACAACTATTTTCCAACTTCCCACTGCATCTTTCCTTGGGAAGTAATTTCATCATGCCACTTAGGAATACTATGGTTGTGTATTGGATCCTATTTCCATTATGAGATTACAGGACTAGATGTATTATGAGAACAAGAATCATAGTTTATTAGTTTCTTTTTAATTCCCTATGCCACCAGAATCTCACACAAAACAATAAATATTAGTTAAAAACCTTTGATCTATGAACAAAACTTGAATAAAATTAAGAGTCAGGATATCATCCTTTCCATTTACAGATGAAAAAAGAAAAAAAGAATTACCAGATGTAGGACTGTAGAACTGAAGCTTAGATCTCATCATATTCATACTAAAAAAAAAGCTTTCCACTCAACTCACCTCCATGGTTTAGCCACAAACCAAACCCATCATTTTTTCACCTTTTTATGATGACTCTCTGAGGGACATGCAATGGCTCTAAACAAACTAACAATAAAAGTACCTAATGCACACCTCAGGGCAATCACTATGTCTTAATTATGATTTAAAGACCAAAAGACCATTTGAAACTCAAGAGGAAAACAACTACTAAGTAAAGCAATGCTTAACAAAATTAAAACAGGGGCACCTGGGTGGCTTGGTCGGTTAGGCGTCTGACTTCAGATCAGGTCATAATCTCACAGCTTAGAGCTGAAGCCCCGTGTCAAGGCCCTGTGCCAACAGCTCAGAGCCATGAGTCTCCTTCGAATTCTGCCTCTCTCTCTCTCTCTCTCTCTCCCCCTCCCTCACTCATGCTCTTGCTCGCTCTCTCAAATATAAATAAAAACATTAAAAAAAAAATAGAACTAAAGTTTAGTAAATAATGAATGACTGAATAAATTTAAAAATCCACTATAGCATATGAAGTAAGGTAGCAAAACCAAGGGCTCCATGTATGGGGTTATGGGGTCAATTTTAAAAGCTAACACTGGGGTGTCTGGGTGGCTCAGTTGGTTAAGTGTCCGACTTTGGCTCAGGTCATGATCTCATGGTCCGTGAGTTCGAGCCCTGCATCAGGCTCTGTGCTGACAGCTCGGAGCCTGGAGCCTGTTTCGGGTTCTGTGTCTCCCTCTCTCTCTGACCCTCCCCCGTTCATGCTCTGTCTCTCTGTGTCTCAAAAATAAATAAACGTTAAAAAAAAATTTATAGGGGCGCCTGGGTGGCTCAGTCGGTTGGGCAGCCGACTTCGGCTTAGGTCATGGTCTCGCGGTCATTGAGTTCAAGCCCCGCGTCGGGCCCTTTGCTGACAGCTCAGAGCCTGGAGCCTGTTTCAGATTCTGTGTCTCCCTCTCTCTGACCCTCCCCCATTCATGCTCTGTCTCTCTCTGTCTCAAAAATGAATAAACGTTAAAAAATATTTTTTTAAATAAATAAAAGCTAATACTGTAAGACTAGAAAATAGAAACAGGAAAAAATGACATTTCATGATACATGTCCTCCTTCTTGTCAGCAGTTTACTAATTTATAACCTGCCCTCCCCAGAGTAGGGTAGCTCATTGTTTCCTACTTTACAGGTCAATGTCACTTCCCTCAAAAACAAAATGTTAAATCAAAAAGATAGGATAAGAAAAAAGAATACAAGTTTATATCCCCTTAATCTAGAAGGTAAAAAAATATATATGTGTGTGTGTGTGTGTGTGTGTGTGTGTGTGTGTGTAGCTTAGCCAATGACAATAAAAAGGAGACAGAGGAGTCAAAGACCATAGGAACTACAAAAAGAAGATATGTGCTGTATTTATGATTATACAGCTCCAGTAATGGATAAACCCAAAATATAGCAGATGTATTTCTCATCTCCTCATTTGCCTTCTTACAGTTGATGTATTCATTCAGCCAGCAACACGGTATATCCCACACAATGGTGATACAAACATGCTTACTAGTTCGTTATGTCCCCAAGTAGAATTATCTCCTTCAAAGACACAACAAAATCAACAAAGATACAGTATCTGTTTTGTTAGCACAAACTTGAAAAAGATGCCAAACACAAAAATAGCATTTTACAGACTTTTCTGGTTTGTGCATGTCTGCAACACTAAATTTCTCAAATACTTAAGTAGTTGGGAAAGAACATATTCTGAAATCTTGTTTGGAAAAGTCCACACAGGGTTACAATAGAAGCAAATTTTTATCACAAGCAATCTTATTGAAAAAAGAAAATGTAGGGGGACCTGGCTGGCTCAGTTGGTAGAGCATGTGATTCTTGATCTTAGGGTCATGAGTTGAACCCTATGTTGGGCGACAAAATTAACAACTAAAATAAAACAGGGGGTACCTGGGTGGCTCAGTCGGTTGGGCGGCTGACTTCAGCTCAGGTCATGATCTTGTGGTCTGTGAGTTCGAGCCCCGCATCGGGCTCCATGCGGACAGCTTAGAGCCTGGAGTCTGCTTCAAATTCTTTGTCTCCCCCTCTCTCTGCCCCTTCCCCATTTGCACTCTGTCTCTCTCTGTCTTTCAAAAATGAATAAATGTTAAAAGAAAAATTTTTTAAAAAAACTAAAATAAAACAAAACTTTTAAGAATAAAACAATGCTTAAAAAAAGAAAATATTTACAAAAAATTATGATTCTTTAGTTTCTCATTACAACATATTTTTACTGTTTAAAAGCAATTGCTGGCCCTGTGTAATTTTTTTGAACAATCATTAAAGACTAACTTCCCTTTCTATGAACAATAATATTCATGTCAGTCTTTATTTGCAATTGTGAGATGGTAACTTTACACTTCTAGGTAAGATTCTTTCTAAACAAAGATTAAACACAAAGCTTTATCATTAATGTAAAGAACATCTGGAAAATAACAAAACAACAGTAACACTTGGCATTTCAAGTCACAGGAAATTAGAAACACACCTAAATTATTTTTTTTCTTCCAAGATTTTGTTTAGATTCAAGTCAGTTAACATATAGTACAGTACTGGTTTCAGGAGTAGAATTTAGTGACTCATCACTTACATATAACACCCAGTGCTCATCCCAGCAAGTGCCCTCCTTAATGCCCATCACCCATTTAGCCCATCCCACCCACCCATTTCCCCTCCAGCAATCCTCAGTTTAATCTCCACAGTTAAGAAACCCTTATGGTTTGCCTCCCTCTCTGTTTTTACCTGTTTTCTTTTTCCTTCTGTTCCCCTATGTTCATCTGTTTTGCTTCTTAAATTCCACATCTGAGTGAAATCATATGGTATTTATCTTCCTCTGACTTATTCCACTTAGTATAATATACTATTGGTGCCATCCACGTCATTGCAAATGGCAAGATTTCATTCTTTTTGATAGAAATAAATACATCTAAATTCTTTTTTTTAAATTTTTTAACGTTCATTTATTTTTGAGAGAGAGAGAGAGAGAGAGAGAGAATATGAGCCGAGAAGGGGCAGAGAGAAAGAAGGAGACGCAGAATCCAAAGCAGGCTCCAGGCTCTGAGCTGTCAGCCCAGAGCCTGACATGGGGCTGAAACCCACAAACTGAGATCATGACCTGAGCTGAAGTCCGGGGATTAACCAACTGAGCCACCCAGGCGCCCCTGAAATACATCTAAATTCTTAATTGGCTTATTTATGCCTGCATTAACATAAACCTGAAAACATTAAACTCAAATCTAACAAAATAAGTCCTTTTGAGAACCTATGTATTTTCTCTACAATTCTGAAATACTTTATAATTACAAATACTGAAACAATTATTTACAGACTGATTTCCCTTTTCATATTTATGCTCTTCTACCTAAAAAAAAGGTGTCCATAATAAGGAAAAATATTAAAGCATACATGATCATCAATGTAAATAAATATTCAAGATAGAAGTCCCAACAGGCCAGGTAAATCATCAGAGGCCCTTCAACCATGCTCCTCCACCTCTGCCTTATAAACAGAAAAAAAAAAAAGAAAAAGAAAAATGATGCTACTACACTCTAATTCAAAGGCAAGAGAGATATTAGAGTCAATAAACAGCACATCAATACGTTACAAGGGTGGAATGTACAGCATGGTGACCATAGTTAATAATACTGTATGATATACTTGAAAGTTGCTGGATAGATCTTGAAAGTTCCATAACTATGTACAGTGATGGATGTTATTAGCTAGATTTACTGTGGTAATAATTTTCCAATATATAAAAATATCAAGGCATTTTGTTATATACCTAAAACTAACATAATATTATATGCCAGTTATACCTCAATACAAAGATAATAAACAGTAGCACAGAACAACCTGATATGCATCAGTTTCTCTCCACACCCAGAGACTATTGACAAATGTCTTAATATTAACCTCTTAGGGACCAAGGGTGTATGACTTAGGATTCAGTTATAAGAAATAGTGCCACATTTTTCACAGAAATAGAAAAAACAATCCTAAAATTCATGTAAAATCATATAAGACCCCAAAGAACCAAAGCAAACCTAAGAAAAAAGAATCAAAGCTGAAAGCATCACACTTCTTGACTTTATATTACAAAGCTGTAATAATCAAAACATTATGACACTGACATAAAAATAGACACTCTGGGGCGCCTGGGTGGCGCAGTCGGTTAAGCGTCCGACTTCAGCCAGGTCACGATCTCGTGGTCCGTGAGTTCGAGCCCCGCGTCAGGCTCTGGGCTGATGGCTCAGAGCCTGGAGGCTGTTTCCGATTCTGTGTCTCCCTCTCTGCCCCTCCCCCGTTCATGCTCTGTCTCTCTCTGTCCCAAAAATAAATAAACGTTGAAAAAAAAAAAATAGACACTCCAACGGAACAGAATCAAGAGCTAAAAATAAATTTTCACATCTACAGTCAACCAGTATTTGACAAATGAGCCAAGAATACTCAATGTGTAAAGGACACTCACTTCAATAAATGGTGCTGGGAGAACTGGATAATCACATATAGAAAAACGAAATTGGATCCCATCTTACACCACTCACAAAAATTAACTCAATATGGATTAAAGACTTAAATATAAGACTTGAAACTATAAAACTCCTAGAAGAAAACACAAGGAAAAAGCTCCTTGACATGGATCTTCACAACTATCTTTTTGGATATGACACTAAAAACCACAAGCAACAAAAGTAAAAATGAAGAAGTGAGACTACATCAACATAAAAGCTTCACAGGAAAAGAAACCATCAACAAAATGAAAAGGCAATGTACAGAATTAAAGAAAATATCTGTAAATCATATATCCAGTAAGGAGTTAATATTCAAAATATGTAAGTAATCAAATCAAAAGCAAAAAATCAGGAGCAAAAATACAAACAACTGTGGTGCCTAGATGGCTCAGTAGGTTAAGTGACCAACTTCAGCTCAGATCATGATCTCGCAGTTTTTGAGTTCAAGCCCCACATCGGGCTCTGTGCTGACAGCTCAGAGCCTGGAGCCTGCTTCAGATTCCGTGTCTCCCTTTCTCCATCCCTCCCCTGCTTGCACGCGCGCTCTAAGATTAAACATTTTTTTAAAAGTTAAAAAAATAAATTATGAATCTTTAAAAAAATACAAACTGGGCAAAAAAAATGAGCAGAGAAATTGAATATATATTTTTCTGAAGAAAATATACAAATGGCCAAAAGGTACACAATGAGATGCTCAACATCACTAATCATCAGGAAAATGCAAATCAAAACAACAACGACATAGCACCTCACACCTACTACAATGGCTATCATTAAAAAGAAAAAACATAACAGTGTTGGCAAAGATGTGGAGAAAGTGTTGATGGGAATGTACATCCACTATGGAAATATGATGGAGGTTCCTCAAAAGTTAAAAATAGAACTACCAAATGACCCAGGAATGGGATTTTATATACCCAAAGAAAATGAAATTACTATCTCCAAGAGGTATCTGTATTCATGTGTTCACTGCAGCATTATCCGCAATAGCCAAGATAAGGAAATAATCTAAGTGTTCATCTACAGATGAATGGATAAAGAAAATGTCACACACACACACACACACACACACACACACACACACACACACAAATACCATTTAGCCATGAGAAACAAGGAATTCCTGCCATTTGCAACAACATGGGTGGGCCTAGAGGGCATTATGCTAAGCGAAGTAAGTTAGAGAAAGATAAATACTGTATGATCTCACTTAAATGTGAAATCTAAAATAGCCACACTTGTGGAAATATAGAATAGAATGGTGGCTGCCAAAAGCTGCAGGGTAGGGGAAATAGTAAGATATTGGGTCAAATGATAAAAACTTCTAATTATAAAATGAAATAAGTTCTGGCAATCTAATGTACACCATGGTGACTACAGTTAAAATACCATATCATATACCTGAAGGCTGCTAAAAGAGTAAATCTTGGGGTATCTGGATAGCTCAGTTAAACCTGACTCTTGATTTCAGCTCAGGTCACAATCTCACAGTTTGTGAGATCAAGCCCCACATCAGGCACTGTGCTGATAGAGTGAAGCCTGCTTGGGACTCGCTCTCCCCTCTCTCTCTTTGCCCCTCCCTCTCTCCTCTCTCTCTCTCAAAATACATAAATAAAAACTTTAAAAAAGAGTAAATCTTAAATGTTCTCACTGCCGCTCCCCCCAAAAAACAAGTATGTGACATGATAGAGATGTGACCCTATTGTGATAATCATTTCACAACATATACATGTATCAAATCTTCAAGTGTATACATTAAAGTTACACAATGTTACATGTCAGTTATATTTCAATATATATAGGGGTGGAGTGGAGAACAGTGCCACACTCACTTTGAGAAATTTCTACAAGGCATTGTTTCCGAAACAATAGGAAACACGAGAGGAATAAATTCTAGTATGCACCACCAGATACCATGTCCATAACAAAATTACAGAATTGCCCCACCCAGAACAGATATATCGCTAACACAAAGATGTGAGAATAAACAGAAGGTAACCACTGAAACTCAATCTGAGAAACACACCACCTTATTATGCTATGATCAGTAAATTGGCATATAATTACTGCTGTACCTAGAATCCATAATGCCGAGTAAATTGCATCATCCAAGAAATAAATGTGCCACATCTTAGCACTCAATACTTATGAATCCAGTTACTGGACAATGCAACACTGCCACAAAAACTAATGTTTCCACACTATTCTCACTAGCACAAACCACAGTGAGAGCAGGAATGCAATCCCTATTCATTTCTACATCCAAATATCAAATGAATACATCAAGAATGGCAGTTATAGAATCATTATTTTACAACTACCAAAACAATAAATGATTCAAGCAAAAATCATAAATGGATATGAAAATCAACATGAGAAAATTACTCATTAAAAAAAGGAAAAAAGTAACTTTACATAACAGAAATATGACAAACACCAGTTGAAACAAGTAGTCAAATTTAACATCCCCAATAATGATACTCTCCTATAATTATAATGCTCTGTGCTGAGAACTTATTATCACTATTTCCTGCCAAATATACAAAAATGCATAAACTGACTGTTATCACAAGGAAACATTCAGAGAAATACCAGTTGAGGGACAATCAAAAACAAAACAAAACAAAACAAAACTCTGGCATATACCTTTCAAAAATGTCCACGTAGGTTAAGAAAAGTTAAGGAATTGTTCTAGTTTAAAGATTAAAATGACATGACAAATAACTGCAATAAGAAATCCCAAACTGGATCCTGGATTGGAAGGAGAAAAGAATTCTGTTTAAATAGGTATTATTGGTATTTACTTACTTATTTATTGGCAAAAGTTGGAGTTCAGTAGACAGAGGCAAGAAGCTGGGAAGACCAAGGTAAACACAGTTCATAAGTTAAAAGTAACAGAGTGTTACACAGAGAAATCCAGAGATGTTCCAGAGGGTCTCCCTTCAGTATTCAGCAAAATACTGATCAGTACATGCATAGGAGAAAACTACCCAACAGTGGGGAGAGAATCAGCCAAGAGGATTATAAAGAAGAATGCCTGGTCCTCACACAAGATAGGAAATAATGCATGCTCTTTCAACCAAAATGGAAAGCTTCCCAATTCATGGGGAACTGGTTACACTAGAGGGTCTTCTTTTCTGAGTAGTGGGGAATAATTAGCCCTAGAATAATTACTATAGTGAGAACTCTTCACACCAAAAAAAGACACATAAAGCACGAAATCGGTTCCATAATGGTTTCAACTTCATAAAAAACACAAAAGGATCAAATGGTTTCCAAGTAAGCTAACTGCATTCAAGAATAAACCTTAAGGGGTGCCTGGGTGGCTCAGTGTCCAACTTTAGCTTGGGCCATGATCTCCTGGTTCAGGGTTTGAGCCCTGCGTCAGACTCTGCTGACAGCTCAGAGCCTGGAGCCGGTTTCAATTCTGTGTCTCCCTCTCTCTCTCTCTCTCTGCCCCTCTCCTACTCACGCTCTGACTGTCTCTGTCTCTCTGTCTGTCTCTCTCTCTCTCAAAAATAAACATTAAAATTTTTTTTTAAAAAAGAATAAACCTCAAGAACATTTATAGGAAAATAAAAAAAAAAAATCAAGCACCCTGTAAATTAACACTCACAATGAGTGGTAATCAATCAAAAGTTACCAGACAAAAGAAAAGGAAAATGATTGATAATAAGAACAAAAATCAATTGAAACCCAACTAGAATTGGCACAAATGTTAAAATTAGCAACAAAGTCACTAAAATAGTTATTATAGGGGTGCCTGGGTGGCTCAGTCAGTTGAGCATCAAACTCTTGATTTCAGCTCAGGTCACAATATCACGGTCGTGAGATCGAGTCCCTCCATGCTGAGTTGGAGCCTGTATGGATTCTCTCTCACCCTCTTTCTCTCTGTTCCTCCCATTTGTGTGCACATATGCACACAGGTGCTCTCTCTCTCTCAAAATAAATAAATAAATTTAAAAATAAATAAACAGATAAAATCTTAAAAAAAAAAAACAGGAAGATGCTCAACATCACTCATATCAGGGAAATGGAAATCAAAACCAAAATGAGATATCACCTCACACCTGTCAGGATGGCTAAAATCAAAAACTCAAAAAACAGCAAGTGTTGTGGCGCCTAGGTGGTTCAGTCGGTTAAGTGTCCACCTTTGGCTCAGGTCATGATCTCGCAGTTGGTGAGTTCAAGACCTGCATCAGGCTCTGTGCTGACAGCTCAGAGCCTGAAGACTGTCTTGGATTCTGTGCCTTCCTCTTTCCGTCTCTCCCCTGCTCACACTGTGTGTGTGTGTCTCTCTCTCAAAAATAAACAAATATTAAAAAATTTTTTTAAAGAAACAAGTGGTGGTCAACAAAAGAAAGCTGGAGTAGCCATACTTATATCAGACAATCTAGACATTAAAATAAAGACTGTATCAAGAGATGTAGAAGGGCATCATATCATAATCAAGGGGTCTATCCACCAAGAAGACCTAATAATTGTAAACATTTATGTGCCAATGTGGGAGTACCCAAATATATAAGTCAATTAATCACAAACGTAAAGAAACTCATCAGTAGTAATACCATAATAGTAGGAGATTTCAACACTCCACTCACAGCATTGGACAGATCATCTAATCAAAAACAAGGAAATGATGGCTTTGAATGACACACTGGACCAGATGGACTTAACAGATATATTCAGAACATTTCATCCTAAAGCAGCAGAATATACATTCTTCTCCACAGGGAATGTTCTCCAGAATAGAACATATACTGGAACACAAATAAGCCCTAAGTAAGTACAAAAAGATCAAGATCATACCGTGCATATTTTCAGACCACAACACTATGAAACTCGAAATCAACCACAAGAAAAAATTTGGAAAGGTAACAAATACTTGGAGACTAAAGAACATCCTACTGAAGAATGAATGGGCCAACCAAGAAGTTAAAGAGGAAATTAAAAAGGTCATGGAAGCCAATGAAAATTATAACACCACAACCCAAAACCTCTGGGATGCAGCAAAGATGGCCATAAGAGGAAAGTATATAGCAATCCAGGCCTTCCTAAAGAAGGAAGAAAGATCTCAGATACACAACCTAACCTTAAGCCTTAAGGAGCTGGAAAAAGAACAGCAAACAAAACCCAAAGCCAGCAGAAGACAGGAAATAATAAACATTAGAGCAGAAATTAATGTCATCGAAACCCAAAAAAAAAAAAAAACAAAACAAAGAGTAGAAAAGATCAATGAAACCAGAAGCTGGTTATTGGAAAGAATTAACAAAATTGATAAACCACCAGGCAGGTTAATCGAGAAGAAAAAGGAAAGGACCCAAAATAAATAAAATCATGAATGAGAGAGGAGAGATCACAACCAACACAACCGGAATAAAAACCATAATAAGAGAATATTATGAGCAATTATATGCCAATAAAATGGGTAATCTGGAAGAAATGGATAAATTCCTAGAAACATATACACTACCAAAACTGAAACAGGAAGAAATCGCAAATTTGAACAGACCCATAACCAGTAAGGAAATCGAATCAGTAATCAAAAATCTGCCAAAAAACAAGAATCTAGGGCCAGATGGCTTTCCAGGGGAATTCTACCAAACATTTAAGGAAGAGTTAACACCTACTCTCTTGAAGGCGTTCCAAAAAATAGAAATGGAAGGAAAACTTCCAAGCTCTTTCTATGAAGCCAGCATTACTTTGATTCCAAAAGCAGACAGAGACCCCACTGAAAAGGAGAACTACAGACCAATTTTCCTGATGAACATGGAAGCAGAAATCTTCAACAAGATATTAGCCAACCGGATCCAACACTACATTAAAAAAATTATCCACCACGACCAAGTGGGATTTATACCTGGGATGCAGGGCTGGTTCAATATCCGCAAAACAATTAACATGATTCATCACATCAATAAAAGAAAGGACAAGAACCACATGATCCTCTCAATAGATGCAAGGAAGCATTTGACAAAATACAGCATCCTTTCTTGATAAGGACCCTCAAGAAAGTAGGGATAGAAGGAGCATACCTCAAGATCATAAAAGCCATTTATGAAAGACCCAAACACTAATATCATCCTCAATGGGGAAAAAGGGAGAGCTTTCCCGCTAAGGTCAAGAACAAGACAGGGATGTCCACTCTCGCCACTGTTATCCAACATAGTATTGGAAGTCTTAGCCTCTGCAATCACACAACACAAAGAAATAAAAGGCATCCAAACTGGCCAGGAGGAGGTCAAACTTTCACTCCTCACAGATGACATGATACTGTATATGGAAAACCCAGAAGATATCACCAAAAATTGCTAGAACTGATTCGTGAATATAACAAAGTTGCAGGATATAAAATCAACGCACAGAAAATCAGTTGCATTCCTATTTACCAAAAATGAAGCGACAGAAAGAGAAATTAAGGAATCTATCCCATTTACAGCTGCACAAAAGACAATAAAATACCTAGGAATAAATCTAACCAAAGAGGTGAAAAATCTATAAACTGAAAACTATAGAAAGCTTATGAAAGAAACTGAAGAAGACACAAAAAAATGGAAAAAGATTCCATGCTCCTGGATAGGAAGAACAAATATTGTTAAAATGTCGGTCGATACTACCCAAAGCAATCTACATATTCAATGCAATCCCTATCAAAGTAACACCAGCATTCTTCACAGAGCTAGAACAAATAATCCTACAATTTGTATGGAACCAGAAAAGACCCCGAATAGCCAAAGCAATCTTGAAAAAGGAAACCAAAGCAGGAGGCATCACAATCCCAGACTTCAAGCTACACTACTACAAAGCCTAATCATCACGACAGTATGGTACTGGCACAAGAACAGACACTCAGATCAATGGAACAGAATAGAGAATCCAGAAATGGACCCAC
>NW_024412395.1:82078654-82107089 GCF_014898765.1 Herpailurus yagouaroundi | reverse complement strand
TGGCCAACCAACACATGAAAAAATGCTCAACATCACTCATCATCAGGGAAATACAAATCAAAACCACACTGAGATACCACCTTACACCTGTCAGAATGGCTAAGATTAACAACTCAGGCAACAACAGATGTTGGCGAGGATGCGGACAAAGAGGATCTCTTTTGCACTGTTGGTGGCAGTGCAAGCTGGTGCAGCCAGTCTGGAAAACAGTATGGAGGTTCCTCAAAAAACTAAAAATAGAACTCCCCTAGGACCCAGCAATTGCACTACTAGGCATTTATCCAAGGGATACAGGTGTGCTGTTTCGAAGGGACACATGCACCCCATGTTTATAGCAGCACTATCAACAACAGCCAAAGTATGGAAAGAGCCCAAATGTCCATCGACAGATGAATGGATTAAGAAGATGTGGTCTATATATGCAATGGAATATTACCCAGCAATCAAAAATAATGAAATCTTGCCATTTGCAACTACGTGCATGGAACTGGAGGGTATTATGCTAAGCAAAATCAGTCAGATAAAGACAAATATCATATGACTTCACTCACATGTAGAATTTAAGAGACAAAACAGATGAATACAAGGGAAGACAAGCAAAAATAATATAAAAACAGGGAGGGGGACAAAACATAAGAGACTCTTAAATGTGGAGAACAGAGGGTTGCTGGAGGGGTTGTGGGAGGGGGGATGGGCTAAACAGGTAAAGGCATTAGCAATCTACTCCTGAAATCACTGTTGCACTACATGCTAATTTGGATATAAATTAAGGAAGGAAGGAAGGAAGGAAGGAAGGAAGGAAGGAAGGAAGGAAGGAAGGAAGGAAGGAAGGAAGGAAGGAAGGAAGAAAGGAAGGCAGGCGGGCAGGCGGGCAGGCAGGCAGGCTTATTCTTCTCAAACTATGCAAAAAAAAAAAAAAAAAAAAAGCTAGAAAAACAATGAAAGCTTCCAAATTTACCAAAACCACACAAAGACACACACACACAGGGCGCCTGGGTGGCGCAGTCGGTTGAGCGTCTGACTTCAGCCAGGTCACGATCTCGCGGTCTGTGAGTTCGAGCCCCGCGTCGGGCTCTGGGCTGATGGCTCAGAGCCTGGAGCCTGCTTCCGATTCTGTGTCTCCCTCTCTCTCTGCCCCTCCCCCGTTCATGCTCTCTCTCTGTCCCAAAAAAAATAAATAAACGTTGAAAAAAAAAATTAAAAAAAAAAAAAAAGACACACACACACACACAAAAGACAACTACAGGCCAATATCTCTGATGAACACAAATGCAAAAATCTTCAACAAAATATTAACAAAGCAAATCCAACAATACATTTAAAAAAATCATTCACCACAATCAAGTGAGATTAATTCCTGGGATGCAGGGTGGTCCAATATTTGCAAATCAATCAACGAGATACATCCTATGAACAAGAAAGGATAAAAACCTATGATTATTTCAACAGATGCAGAAAAAGCATTTGGGAAAGTGTAACATTCATTCATCATAAAACCCCCAACAAAGTAGGTTGAAAGGGAACATACCTCAAAATAATAAGTCCTTATGTGAAAACCCACAGCTAACATCATTATCAATTGTGAAAAACTGGGAGTTTTTGCCCTAAATTCAGTAACAAGACAAGGCTATCCACTCTCACCACTTTTATTCAGCATGGTACTGGGAAGTCCTAGCCACAGCAATCAGCAAAAAAAAAGAAATAAAAGGCATCCAAATTAGTAAAGAAGAAGTCAAAGTCTATTTGCAGATGACAGAATACTATATATACAAAACCCTACAGACTCCACCAAAAACTACTAGAACTGATAAATGAATTCTTGTGTTACTAATTTTAGTTATTCTGACAGGTATGAGGTGATTGTGGTTTTGATTTGCATTTCCCTGATGATTAGATCTTGAGCATCTCTTCATGTATCTATTGGCCATCTGTATATGTCTTATTTGGAGAAATGTCTGTTCACATCAACTGCTTAGTTTTTAATTGGATTATTTCTTTTTTGGATGTTGATTTGCATAAGTTATATATTTTGGATACTAACCACTTATTGGATATATCATTTGCAAATATCTTCTCCCATCCAGTAAGCTGTTTTTCAGTTTTGTTTCCTTTGCTGTGCAAAAGCTGTTTATTTTGATGTATTCCCAATAGTTGGTTTTTTTTTCTCCTTTTTGCTGTTGTTGCTTTTGTTTCCCTTGTCTTAGGAGACATATCTAGAAAAATGTTGCTGCGGCCAATGTCAGAAAATTACTGTCTGTGCTCTTTTCTAGAAAGGATTTTTATGGTTTTAGCCACATTTAGGTCTTTAATCCATTTTGAGTTATTTTTGTGTATGGTATAAGAAAATGGTCCTGGGGCGCCTGGGTGGCTCCATCGTTTGAGCGTCCGACTTCGGTTCAGGTCATGATCTCACAGTTCGTGAGTTCAAGCCCTGCGTTGGGCTCTGTGCTGACTGCTCAGAACCTGGAGCCTGCTTTACATTCTGTGTCTCCCTCTCTCTCTGCCCCTTCCCTGCTCATGCTCTGTCTCTCTCTGTCTCAAAAATAAATAAACAGTAAAAAAATAAAATGGTCCAGTTTCATTCTTTGGCATGTGGCTATCCAGTTTTCCCAATACCATTTATTGAAGAGACTTTTTCCTTTTTTTTTGATGTGTATTTATTTAATTTGAGAGAGAGTGTGTGTGAGTGGAGTGGGGGCAGGGCAGAGAAAGAAAGAGAAAGTGGAGGGGGGGTGGAGGGAGGGAGAGGGAGAATCCCAAGCAGGCTCCGCGCTGTCAGCACAGTATCTGATGCAGGGTTCAATCTCGTGAACTGTGAGATCATGACCTGAGCCAAAATCAAGAGACAGATGCTTAACCTACTGAGCCACCCAGGTGTCCTAAGACTGTCTTTTTCCCGTTACATAGTTTTGCCTCCTTTGTCAAAGATTGACCACATAATTGTGGGTTGATTTCTGGGTTTTCCATTGACCTATGTGTCTATTTTTGTGCCAGTACCATACTGTTTCGGTTACTACAGCTCTGTAGTATATCTTGAAATCTGAGATTGTGATACCTCGTTTTGTTTTACTTTTTCAAGATTGCTTTGGCTATTCAGGATCTTTTGTGGTTCCATATAAATTTTAGGATTGTTTGCTCTAGTTCTGTGAAAAATGCTGTTGGTATTTTGATAGGGATTGCATTAAATCTGTAGATTGCTTTGAATAGTATAGACATTTTACCAATATTTGTTCTTCCAATCCATGAGTATGGAATACCTTTCCATTTGTTTGTGTTATCTTCAGTTTCTTTCATCAGTGTTTTATAGTTTTTGGTGTACAGGTTTTTCACCTCTTTGGTTAAGTTTATCCTTAGATATTTTTTTATTTTTGGTGTAACTGTATATGGGATTGTTTCCTTAATTTTTCTTTCTGCTTCTTCATTACTGGTATACAGAAATGCAACAGATTTCTGTATACTGATGTTGTATTCTGTTGATATATCTGGTAAGTGGTTAATATCCAAAATATATAAAGAACTTATACAAATCAACATCCAAAAAAAAAATAATCCAATTAAAAACTAAGCATTTGATGTGAACATTTTGCCAAATAAGACATATACAGATGGCCAATAGACACATGAAGAGATGCTCCAGATCTAATCATCAGGGAAATGCAAATCAAAACCACAATCACCTCATACCTGTCAGAATAACAAAAATCAGTAATACAAGAAACAACATGTGGAGAAAAGGGAACCCTTGTGCACTGTTGGTGGAACCATAAACTGGTACAGCCACTGTGGAAAACAGTATGGAAATTCTTCAAAAAATTAAAAACAGAATTACCACATGACCCAGTAATCCCACTACTAGGTATTTACCCAAAGAATACAAAACACTAATTTGAAAAAATACATGTACCTGTATCTTTAATGCAGAATTACTTACAACAGCCAAATCATGAAAGCAACCCAAGTGTCCACTGATGGATGAATGGATAAAGAAAACATGATATGGAGCACCTTGCCAGCTCAGTCACTAAAGCATTCAACCCCTGATCTTGGGGTTGTGAGTTTGAGCCCCTTGCTGGGCATAGAGCTCAAATGAAAAAAAAAAGAAGGGGTACCTGGGTGGCTCAGGTCATGATCTCATGATTCGTGAGTTCAAGCGCCACATCAGGCTCTGTGCTGACAGCTCAGAGCCTGGAGCCTGCTTCACATTCTGTGTCTCCCTCTCTCTCTGCACCTCCCCAAGTCACGCTCTGACTCTCAAAAATAAATAAAAACGTTAGAACAAGTTTTAAAAAAAGGAGACGATGTGGTATTTGTGTTCAATAAAATATTACTCAGCCACAAAAAAAGAATGAAATTCTTGCTATTTGCAACAACATGGGTGGTACTAGATGGTCTAATGGTAAGTGAAGTCAGTCAAAGAAAGATAAATATATGATTTCACTCACAGGTGAAATTCACTAACTTAAATGTGAATTTAAGAAGTAAAGCAAATAAAGAAAGGAAAAAAGGCAAACAAAAAACCACTCTTAAATATAAAGGATGAACTGATGGTTACCAGATGGTTACCAGGAGGATGTTCAGGTGAAATAGGTGAAGGGGATTAAGAGTACACTCACCATGAAAACAGTGAGTAATATATAGAATTGTGGAGTCACTATAATGTACATCTAAAACTAATATAACACTATGTTAATTACACTGAAATTTAAAAACAATTTTGTAATATTTTTTAAGTTAAAAAAATTTAAAAGTTGACATTTGATCAAAGGCATGAAAAAGGTAAAAAGATCCAGTGATACAACTATCTGGGGGATGAATACTCCTGGTAGAGGGCACAGTAAATGCAAAATAAAAAAGTCTTGAGGTACCTTTCTTGCACCCAGCAACCTTGGAGTCTGCTCTTAGTTGGGGCCATCCTGCACCTAAGACAGGAAGATGGTGGCCACAAAGAAGATGAAAAAGTCGCTAGAGTTGATGAACTCTAGGCTCCAGCTCATAATGAAAAGTGGAAAGTATGTGCTGGGATAGAAGCATACTCTGAAAATGATCAGACATGGCAAAGTGAAATTGGTCATCTTCACCAACAACTGCCCACCGCTGAGGAAATCTGAAACAGACACTACATCATAGTGGCCAAAACTGGTGTCCACTACAATGGCAATAATATTGAACTGGACACAGTATGTGGGAAATAGTACAGAGTATGCATACTGGCTATCAGTGATCCAGGTGATTCTGATATCATTAGAAGCATGGACAACACAGACTAATGAAAAGTAAATCATGCAAAATTTTTCAATAAAAAGGGCTAGAGTTTAAAAAAAAAAAAATGTGGAAGCAGAACTATGCCTGTTATGTTCAAGGAAAAGGAGCCAGAGAAGCTGGGTGGCTCAACCTCATGGTTGGCAAGTTTGAGCCCCACATTGGGCTTGCTGCTGTCGGCACAGAACCCACTTCGGATCCTCTGCCCACCCCCCTCTCTTTGTCCCTCCTCCACTTGTGCTCTCTTTCTCAAAAATAAATAAAACATTAAAAAAGAAGGAAAAGAAAAAGAGGCCAATGTGGCTGAAACACAATTAGCAAAAGAGAAGAGGAATTACATTAGGAGAGGATTCAAGACTAGAAAGCTAGATCATTTGTATCTTGTAGGCAATGTTAATTTCTAGCTCTTAAACTGAATGAGACAGAAAATCTCAGTATTTTGAACAGAACATGATCTGATTTAGATTTTTAAAAAAGATCACTCTGGCTTTTGCTATAATCTAACTGAGTGATAATCATATCTTGGTCCAGGTTGGTAGCAGAAGAGGTGGTAGTAGTCAGATCCAGACATGTGAAGACAGAGCCATTTGTTATCCAATGCAAAAGATAAGAGTCAAGGACAGTACCAAGGTTTTGGGCTTAGGTACCAAAAGGGTTACAGCCAATTACTGATACAGGAAGGAAAAGCTATGTTCAAATATTATAACTGAATAGTGCCTCCCTCCTCCCCCCACCACCCACCCGCCCACAACCTTCACCCCCCAGCAAAGATGACCACATCCTAATCCCTGGAACCTGTAAATACGTTACCTTACATGGCAAAAAGGGATTCTGGAGGTGTGATAATGATCCTGAGATTGGAAGATTATCAGAATGGGCCCAACATATAATCACATGAGTCTTTATAAAGAGAGGCAGATGGTCAGAGTCAGAAAAGAAAATGTGACAACAGAAGCAAAGGCAGAAGGGGAAAGTGAAGATGGAAGCAGAGAGACAGAGATGTGAAAACAGAAGCTGAGGTTGCAGTGATGCCACTGCTGGCTTGGAATTTTAAAGAAGGTCATGAGCTAAGGAATGCAGGTAGTCCCTGAAAGCTGGAAAAGGCAAGGAAACCGATTCTCCCCCAGAGCCTCCAGAAAGAACCCAATTCTGTGGCCTACTATAGACTTACGATCTCCAGAATTATAAAATGGTAAGTTTGTGTTGTTTTAAACTGCTAAATTTGTAGCAATTTGTCACAACAACAATAGAAAATTAATGTAAATACAATAGTTTGAATATTTAGAAATTAAGAACTATATGTATCAGATTTTTTTGTATTATAACAAAATCTCCTTCAAAACTTGAAAACAATGCCATAGGGACTAGAAGACTGTACACTCAGAAGGTATTGTGTCAAGTTAAACAAATGTCTTAGCATTATAAATAAACTGTAACTCCTTATAAACTTTTCATGCAATTTTTAATGAATTCTGGGAGTATCCTTTTTGATAAAGACAAAAAACGAGGGCACCTGGGTGGCTCAGTCAGTTAAGCATCAGAGTGTCAATTTCAGTTCAGGTCATGATCTTATGGTTCATGGGAGATGGAGTTGAGCTCTGCCCTGACAGCATGGAGCATGCTTGAGATTCTCTCTCTCCTTTCCACTCTGCTCCTCCCAGAACACACTCTCTCACTCTCTCAAGGTAAATAAATAAACTTAAAAAAAAAATGTTTAAAAAAAACAAAAAACAGAAGTCATTAATGACATCTCTATTACTCAAAAGCAAAAAATATATATATTTCACATAAAATTTAAGGCACATTTAGTAAAAATTTTTTATAAAGTATTTTTTATTTTATTATCTTTTCAAGCAAGCTCTACATCCAACATGAGGCCTAAACTCATGACCCTGAGATCAAGAGTTGCATGCTTTATGGACTAAGCCAGCCAGGCACCCCTTTAGGTACATTTTTAATTTCTGTTCTTCTGAGCAAAACCATGTTACTGGATGATTTTGCTCTTACTCCAAATAATGGACAACGGGATTTTACTATGTATCTAAAAAACAAACAAACAAACAAAAAACTAAAACAAAACAAAACAAAACAAAACACCAATTAACTATTTTATCTAACAAAAGGAAAAATGTTAATAATAAGTTGGTTTTTCAGAGTTACTCTAGGAAAGTAACAACTATAAATTTATTTCATCTACCAAACATTAAAGCAACTCCTACTATTATAAAACTCTTTTGGGGCACCTGGTGGCTCAGTCAATTAAGTGTCCAACTTCAGCTCAGGTCGTGATCTCACGGTTCAGGAGTTCGAGCCCCAAGTCAGGTCTTTGCTGACAGCTCAGAGCTTGGAGCCTGCTTCAAATTCTGTCTCCCTCTCTCTCTGCCCCTCCCCCACTCACGCTCTCTTTCAAAAATAAACATTAAAAAAAATAGTAATAAAATAAAATTCTTCTATTTGTAAAAATGTAGATTCCAAGTCAATCAAAACATTGTTTAAAATTTCTGGAAACTTTTTAGATTAGGTATCAATGTTTATATTAATAAATGAAAAAAAGAACACAGGTCCTACAAGTATCTTTACAAAAGTCCTTAACAATTACTAAGTCCTTTTTCACAGACAAGAATTAAAATCAATCAGGAGGGGCGCCTGGGTGGCGCAGTCGGTTAAGCGTCCGACTTCAGCCAGGTCACGATCTCGCGGTCTGTGAGTTCGAGCCCCGCGTCAGGCTCTGGGCTGATGGCTCAGAGCCTGGAGCCTGTTTCCGATTCTGTGTCTCCCTCTCTCTGCCCCTCTCCCGTTCATGCTCTGTCTCTCTCTGTCCCAAAAATAAATAAACGTTGAAAAAAAAAATCAATCAGGAAATATCAGCAATTTTAGTTGTAATTTTTTTCATCAAATTTTTAAAAATTTTTAAGTTTATTTATTTTGAGACAGGGAGAGCATGAGTGGGGACGAGTAGAGAGAGAGGGAGGGAGAGGGAGAGAGAGAGAGTGATTGAGAGAGAGACGGAGAGGGAGAGGGAGAGGGAGAGGGAGGGAGAGGGAGAGGGGGAGAGGGGGAGAGGGGGAGAGAGAGAGACAATGAATCACAATTAGGCTCCTTTACTGTCAGCAAAGAGCCCGACACAGGGCTTGAACTCCCAAAACTGTGAGATTATGACCTGAGCAGAAATCAAGAGACGCTTAGGCAACTGAGCCACCCAGGTGCCTCTTAGCATCACATTTTAGAAAAAATATTTTTACTGTCACTTTTTCTAGAGGTTGAAATAATAAAACAAAAACCATCTAAATTTTTACTGAAGATGATTTTTAAATTTCTAACATTAACTGCATTAGTATCCTGGAAAACCGCTGTCTACAACACTGTTGTCTACAATGCTGTTCTACCTATAGATTGTGGGTGTTAACACAGGCAGTATCTGGTCACTCCTAATGCTGATAATGTATCTGAAAGATATTTTTATTAGGAACAATTTAAACACGATACAGTTGTTTCCAGAAGGATAGCAAAATCATTTTCCTTCCTTTGCTCAATTTCCACACTAAATATAATCCACATTTAGAGCATTCTTATTTCTCTTAGTTATGTGGCTATTCCTATCCTTAAAACCAGCTACTTAAGAACACTGAACAAAGACCCTTACCCTTTGTTACACACGATTCAACAGATTTATCTTTTTCTACTTTACTGGCAAAAATTACATTTCCACAAAATAAAGTAAGTGTTGGGTTAGTTAACTTGAGCTAGTAGTTAGGATATGATGCTAAAACAAGGCTAAATTGACTATGTGATCATATACAACCAATTAATTTTCATTTTCTACAGGGTCAGAGGCAGCATCAAAACCCCTGCTGGTCAGTTCTTTGGTCACAAGGAGAGCCAGTTGGGTCAAATGTACAGCTAGGTCAGCACAAATCCACTATCAGCATGTTCCATTTATCAACTTTACTACAAACAAATCATGTAAGAGCTGTCATCTCGTAAGAGAAAAACACCAATATTATACCCACATAAAAAAGATGATAACCTAAGAGGTAAAATCTAATCTAACATGTAAAATCTATTTTAGATGTTAAACTGAAAAAATATTTTTAAATCTAATTCCATTAATCAATAGCTATACTATGCATTTAAAAAAAACACACTAAATTATTAGTCCTATTGCTAAAACAGATAATGGTGACAGTAATGACAGAATAGTATAAAATATTTAAAAAGATGACAACCCTTAATCCCTTTAACCTCTCAGTTTTATTAATCCATGTACTTTATGTATCAATTGTAATCTAAGAAAAACTATACCTTCAAATTATAATAAAAATTATGTTCCAAAGAGAGACAAATCTGTTTATTTTTTTATTACTGGTAATAACCGCTACCCAATCACTTTTCTATTCTCAGTTTCTCTTCTGACCTATAACTCCCATAATATACTGCAGTCAATGGAATTACCATCAGTCCTTTAGATTTGCCTCTCCTAGAGACAGTGAATTCCTTAGGAATAGCATATCTTCCTCCTGGCCTTCTCCCCACCTTCAGTCCCTTAGAGTATAAACTGACACACTACATTATTCATTTGCTCACAGATCAGCCTCTCCTACTAACTACACTATGAAATTCTGTAGACACTAGGTGTGTTTCATCAACCTTTTACACAGTGGCAAGCTATACAAGACTTTTGAATACATGCAGTTGAACACTGAACAACTTAATGTTTGACTCTTTTCTATCCCACTCAGTATCTAAGAAGCACCCTCCAAATATGGACCACTGTGTTTTTTTGTATGAATCTCTGACCCAAGACACATTTTTTTCTGTTCCTACTAGTTTCAGTAGTCTCTTTGGAGGGAAAAGCCTTGGATTATGCCTGGTCCCTTCTTCAATACAAATCGTTGCTACAAGATAATACAGAGTTAAGTATATACCTAATTTAGTAAAATCTCACAATAACATCCTTGATTAACCACGTGATCCTTACAAAATTTATAAACCTATAAATTCCAACACCTTTTTTTTTTAGTTTACACTAAGACTAAAGAATGCTTCCCAATATAACTGATATTAAGAAGGATGCCTGGAGAGATGGAGGTGGGAGCGGGGCGGGAGGTGGGGGGGAGAAGACCATAGTGAAAGAACAATTTAACACACTTCTTCCATTTCCACCTTTATCCCAAGAGAATTTAAACGTTAAGGGAAAAAATGGAGGTAGAATCTGTGACTCCAGAATAAGCCACAAAGAAACAAAAGACGCTTAATTTGCAAACTGTTTTAACCTACCCTTTCAAATAATTTTTCAAGAAGGATTTTTTTTTTTTTTTAATCCACAGAATCTTTTGCTGTATCCAGGCGCAGCTGGATCTCATCTCACCCAACACACCCCACCTCCATACACATACACACAGCGTTACCACTCTGAGTCTCTGTACCAAACCAACCATCTCGGGAAAAATTAAATCATGAGGATCATTTCCTAATCCTTGCTGAAAAATACTTATAATTCTTTTTCCCACAGGAAAATTAACTATTCTAACGGGATTGTCGAGGGAAGGGGGGGTGGTGCTCATTATCATGCAGCTTCTCATTCTCCATAAGGAGGAAAATGGCAATAACTTCCAACAGACAACTGCTCTTCTACAGTAACCCCGGCTAGAAACTAAAAAATAAACAAAAATACCAGTCTCTTGAGGCATTTACATGAATATAAAACTGAGGCACTTTACTTTGCAACAACATAGCCCCTTAAAAATCCTCCAGAGCTTGGGGGAGGGGGTGATCCATCAATCCCCCCCACACCCCTGCCATATGGGGGAGCAGGATTCTGTCAAATAGAAAAAAACACTCTCCGCCTCCACCGCCATCCCGAACACTGACGGGTACCGAGTGCGGGGGCGGCCGAGGGCAGAAGAAGCGAAGAGGCGGGGACACGACACATACACCGCAACGAGGACTGATTCATGGCTTTTTTAAATGTTTTAAAGCTACAATTTCCTCCAGCCGGAGGTTTCTCACCAATTCAATAGACCCAGCTCCCACCCTATTCTCCCCCTCCCCCGCCCTCGAGGGCTTAGCTAGGCTGGGTCCCCGCCGCGGCCCCAGCCCCGCGCGCCCTGCGCCCCCAAGCGCGGCCCCCGGCCGGGGGATCCCCCACGCGCTGCCCACCAGAGGCCCGACGCGCCCAGGCCGGGACATGCTTCACACCTGGATGTAGTTGTTCTCGCAGTAATCTGCCACCCGTTCCAGATTCGTGTAACTGTCGAAGAGGGCCCGGCGGCCCCCCGGGATTTCCTCCTCCAGCAGCATCTGCAGCTCCGCCATCTTCACATCCTCCTCCTCCTCATACAGACCGCAGAGGTAGCGGCGGCAGCAGTGCCTGGGAAACCCAAGACTGGGAGACGAGGAGCAGCGGCGACCGCAGCGGCGGCAACTCGCGAGGAGCGAGAAACACCCCCCGCGCGCGACAGGGGAGGGGGCAGCAGAACGGGGGCGGGGCGCGAGCCGACGGACTCCGAGGACGGTCACCGCGGCGACGGACGGACGGGCGCGCGCACGCGCGCTCCCCTCCCTCCGCCCCCGGGAGCCCGAAAAAGATTCCCACCCTCCGCCGCGCCGCCCGCCCCTCCCCCACTTTCGGCGTTTCCTAGCGACCGCGGGAGTGGGGGCCGGGAAGCGCGCGGGAGTCGGGCGCGCGGTTAACCCTTCGGCCCCCGCAAGTTGCGTGGCTCGCTAAGTGTCTCCGGCGGCTTTTGTTGGTCCGTGTGAACGCGCTACCCGGCTCTGCTGTCTTCCCTCCCGCGCCCTCTTCGACTCCCCTTCGCGTTATTCTCAACCTGAGGCCGAACTCCGTGGTCATTGGACTGAAGAATAGCAGCCCACAAAAGTTCCGTGCAGCTTTAAGTGCGCCTTGCTTTCCATTTTTCTTTTCTTCTTTGACCTTATCCATCCTCTTTGGTACAGATAAGTAAATTCCAGTTTCATAATCCCGTATTTCCTGCACCCAGGCTTTTTTGCGCTTATTTGCCCGCTAAAGCTATCGCCCCCACCCCCACCCGGCCAGGTTAGTCTCCGTTCGGCTCTCAATTCCCTGTCGCCTGGACCTCAGCTTTTTGTGCTTGCCCTCTCCATGATTCTCTTCCTCACTGACATCCTTTTCTGTCATTTCTCTGGTTCAATTCCACGCCTTTTTTCTTCGTGGATCCAGTATTTAAAGTTCTGAAAATGGTTTTGCTGATGATAATTTTCTTACTCACATGGCTGCTACATGGATAAGATAATAGTATATGTGAAAGCACTTTGAAAAACGTTAAATGCTACAAAAATTCAAGGTAGATCATTTTGATTTTCGGAGTTACTCTGTTCTTGTTCCCCACATACTGTATGTTTTCCTAAATCTTGACTACTCCACACAATGTAATCTTTTTAAAAAACTAAAATTTTAAAAACCTAAAATATTAGACAACTGCTGAGTTGCCCATGACCTTAATTTATACCGTGGTAAATCAAGGTTGACTACATTTGCAGTTTAGAACAGGATCCATTATTTCAGGTCTCGTTCTTGCTTCTTGTGATATCTTTGTCCTTCTACGGTGATTCCCCCGCCACCTTTTTTTCCCAGATGCTGGGGCAAACTATATTATACTTCCATGAAAAATCATTTGAATGTTATGCCATTCCAAATTTTTGGAGCAATCTCTGGTGTTATTATATTGGGTGTATGATATACACATTAGCAAGTTATTTTGAATTTTCAGTGTGGAACCCAAAGTAAAGAATACTGAAAATGTCCAGTCTATCTAGTTTTATTCTTACATAACCACTTCAAACTTTTTTTTTCATGTTTTTTTTATTTATTTTGAGAGAGAGACAAAGCATGAGCAGGAGGGGGAGAGAGAGAGGAGAGAAAGAGAGAATCTCAAGCAGGCTCCAGACTGTGAGCACAGAGCCAGACTTGGGACTGGAACCCACAAACTGAGAGATCGTGACCTGAGCTGAAGTGGAGTCCGATGCTTAACTGACTGAGCCACCCAGGTGCCCCAAACATCTTTTGCATTAGTGGTTCTCAAACTTAAGTATAAGGAGCTTGTTAAAAATGAAAGCCGTAGCGTCACACTCTAGGGATTCATTAGAGAGCAGTAGTGATGGAATGGGATAGTTACTTAAATGACACATAAACTTGCTTCAAGGAATAAAATAGTATGAATAATCAAGTGAATAAAACAAATTGGATGAAACTTTTGTTTCAAACCTGAGTAAATCAAAAGGCAAGTGTTGAACTGTAACAAGCCCACCAGGTGAGTTAAGTGGTAAACGGACTCTTTCCCCATTATACTTATTTCTACCTAGCATTCTTTCAAATACTTCTTAGCAATTAGTCCAATAAACAGATCTCCCTGAGGGATAATGGTTATCCTGGGAATCACTGCCTGAAAATACTGGTACTTTCTTAAATTGACTGGTGACAACCTCTTTGGATCTTCTTTATCTGAAAAAACAAAGGTTTTAACTCAGGTATGTTGTTCTCAGACTTCAGCATGGATTGGAATCACTTTGGGGGCTTGTTAAAATACAGGATTGTTGGGGGCGCCTGGGTGGCTCAGTCGGTTAGGCATCCGACTTCAGCTCAGGTCACGATCTCACGGTAGGTGAGTTCGAGCCCCGCGTCAGGCTCTGTGCTGACCGCTCAGAGCCTGGAGCCTGTGTCCGATTCTGTGTCTCCCTCTCTCTCTGACCCTCCCCTGTTCATGCTGTCTCTCCCTGTCTCAAAAATAAATAAACATTAAAAAATTTAAAAAAAAATACAGGATTGTTGGGGCATCTGGGTGGCTCAGTTAGTTAAGCATCCAACTTAGGGTCAGGCCATGATCTCATGGTTCCTGAGTTCAAGCCCTGCCTTGGGCTGTAAGCACATAGCCCACTTGAGATCCTCTGTCTTCTCTCTTCACTCCTCCCCTGCTCGTGCCTGTGCTCGCTCACGTGTTCTCTCTCTATCTTAAAAATAAATAAACATTAAAAAGAATTTTTATTTTTTTTTAATTTTTAAAAAAATTTTTTTAACGTTTTTTATTTTATTTTTGAGACAGAGAGAGACAGAGCATGAATGGGGGAGGGTCAGAGAGAGAGGGAGACACAGAATCTGAAACAGGCTCCAGGCTCTGAGCTGTCAGCACAGAGCCCGACGTGGGGCTCGGGCCCACGGACCGCGAGATCATGACCTGAGCTGAAGTCGGCCGCTTAACCGACTGAGCCACCCAGGCGCCCCAAGAAGAATTTTTTTTTTTTAATTTTTTTTTTTCAACGTTTATTTATTTTTGGGACAGAGAGAGACAGAGCACGAGTGGGGGAGGGACAGAGAGAGAGGGAGACACAGAACCGGAAACAGGTTCCAGGCTCTGAGCCATCAGCCCAGAGCCTGACGTGGGGCTCGAACTCACGGACCGCGAGATCGTGACCTGGCTGAAGTCGGACGATGAATTTTTAAAAAATAGGATTGCTAGCACCCACCCGCAGAGATTCTGATTCAGTTGGTCTGACCCAATTTACAGTTCTGGCCCAGGTAATGCTGATGAAATGGCCCTTCTGGCTCTGAAGGTGTATGATTGTAATTTCTGGCAGCTGGGAATCACCACTAAGCAAGGAGCTTTTAACACTGAGCAGACAATTAGGAATCACCTCACACTTTTCAGAATGGCTAAAATCAACAACACAAGAAACAACAGGTGTTGGCAAAGATGTGGGGGAAAAAAGGAACCTTTTTGTACTGTTGGTAGGCATGCCAAGTGGTGCAGCCACTGGGGAAAGCAGTATGGAGTTTCCTCAAAAAGTTAACAATAGAACTACCTTATGATCCAGTAATTGTACTATTGGTACCCAAAAAGTACAAAAACACTAATTTAAAGGGATAGTATACCCGATGTTTATAGCAGCATTATTTACAATAGGCAAGATAGGGAAGCAACCCCAGTGTCTATCAATTGATGAATGGATAAAGATGTAATACAAACATACACGCAATGGGATATCATTAAACCATAAAAAAAAGAATGAAATCTTGCCATTTGCAATGACATATATAGACCTAGAGAGTATAATGCTAAGTGAAATAAGAGAAAGACAAATAGCATATGATTTTACATGATTTTATTCATGTGTGGAATTTAAGAAATAAATCAGCCAAGGGAAAAAAAAATACAAACCAAGAAACAGAGTCTTTAAATTATAGGGAACAAACTCATCGTTACCAGAAGGGTGGTGGGTGAGGGGACAGATTAAATAGATGATGGGGAATAAGGAGTGCACTTGTCCTGAAGAGCACCAGTTGATATATGGAACTGTTGAATCACTGTATTATACACCTAAAACTAAGATAACACTGTGTTAACTAACTGGGATTAAAATAAAAACTTAAAAACCACTCAGCAGAATCTAAGGATCCAGGTATTTAGATAGATATCAGCTGCCACCATGATAATTTAAGCAAAAAGGAAGACAACTAGAAGTTCTATAAAAATATATGTATCGTGTGTATATATATTATCTGAGTGGTGGGATTATAAGAATTTTTGATTTTGTTCATCCTTTTCCTAAAATAAACATGGATTACTTTTCTAAGAGTCCAGTGAAACTATTATCTCCCAAAATTAGAGCAAATATTTTTATTAATACTGCCCAAGCTTACATTTTTAAAATTTTTAAATTTTTTAAAATATTTTTATATTTTATTTTTATTTTTTAATGTTTATTTTTGAAAGAGAGATAGAATGTGAGTGGGGGAGGGGCAGAGGGGGATTACGGACTAGAAGCAGGCACTGTCAGCACAGAGCCCGACTTGGGGCTCGAACTCACAAACCGTTAGATCGTGACCTGAGCCGAAGTCAGATGCTTAACCAACTGAGCCACCCCGGCACCCCCATTTTTTTATTTTTGAGAGAGAGAGTGACAGAGAGTGAGCAGGGGAGGGGCAGAGAGAGAGGGAGACACAGAATCTGAGGCAGGCTCCAGGCTCCACGCGGTCAGCACAGAGCCTGACTTGGGGCTTGAACCCACGAACTGTGAGATCATGACCTGAGCTGAAGTTGGATGCTTAATCGACTGAGCTGCCTAGGCGCCCCCCAAGGTAACATTTTTAAAGCAATTTTATCATCAGCTTGATTAAAAGTAAGCAGTATAGATTTTTTTTTAACGTTTATTATTTTTAAGAGAGGAGAGAGAGAGAAAGCAGGGGAGGGGTGGGGGGGGCGGTGCAGAGGATCTGAAGCAGGCTCTGTGCTGACAGCAGCTAGCCCGATGTGGAGCTCGAACTCATGAACTACAAGATCATGACCCAAGTCGAAATCGGACTCTGAACTCACTGAGACACCCAGGTGCCCCAATGTTTTTTAAAAAATGTTTATTTATTTTAGGAGTGAGAGAGAGAGAGTGTAGGGAAGGGGCAGAGAGAAAGGATCTCAAGCAGTCTCTGCACTGTCAGTACAGAGCCTGATGCAGGGCTCAAACTCACGAACCCTGAGTCATGACCTGAGCTGAAATCAGGAGTCAGATGCTTAATCTACTGAGCCATCCGGGCACCCCACTGATTCAAAGTAAGCAGTAAATATTCCTGGATTTTTTGCATATTAATCCACTCATACCAAATACAGTTGATTCTTCTAAAAATCGAATTGCAATCCTTCCTTCCTTCTTCCTTCCCTCTTTCTCTCTTTCCCTTTCTTTCTTTCTTCCTTTCTTTCTTTCCTTTCTTTTCTCTCTCTCTCTCGCCCCCCCCCCCCCCCCTTTCGTAAGCTTCTCACCAGCACAGGAACTCAACACAGGACTTAAACACAGGACTCTGAGATCAGGACCTGAGCTGGTATAAGAGTTGGACACTAGGGGCGCCTGGGTGGCGCAGTCGGTTAAGCGTCCGACTTCAGCCAGGTCACGATCTCGCGGTCCGTGAGTTCGAGCCCCGCGTCAGGCTCTGGGCTGATGGCTCAGAGCCTGGAGCCTGTTTCCGATTCTGTGTCTCCCTCTCTCTCTGCCCCTCCCCCGTTCATCCTCTGTCTCTCTCTGTCCCAAAAATAAATAAACGTTGGGGAAAAAAAAAGTTAAAAAAAAAAAAAAAAGAGTTGGACACTTAACAGATTGAGCCCCCCAGGTGCCCCAAATTGCAGTTCTCTATAACCAATAAATTATAACTTGGCTTTGGCCAAAACTTTAATCCTCATTACCGTCTCTGGAAATAAATAATCTTGTTTTACATCATCTACAGATCTGATAAGCAAGACTTTCAGGTTCATCATAGCCTCATGTTGAACAAATCAAGGCAAAAAAGAGGAGCCTGATGGCTTACCCTTATAAACCTCACTTAGTTGTTCAGACTACTGTTAGTATACAGTAGTCCCCTGTTACCATAGGGAATGCTTTCCAAGACCCCCAGTGGATGCCTGAAACCTTGAATAGTACTGAGCCCTACATATACTATTTTCTCCTATACAGACATACCTAGGATAAAGTTTAATTTATAAATTAGGCACAGTAAGAGATTAATAACAAGTAACAATAGAACAATTATACTGTAATAAAAGGTATATGAATGTGCTATGTCTCTCTCAAAATATTTTGTTATACTGTACTCAACCTTAAGATGATGTGAGATGATGCCTATGTGATGAGATGAAGTGAAGTGAATGAGGTAGGCATTGCAATGTAGCAATAGGCATCTCCTTCCCGACTGCAGTTGATGTCTGGTAACTGAAACCACAGAAAGTGAAACTGTGGATAGGGGGAACGACTATACCTTAAATTTGGCCAATTCTAAATGGACCTTAAGGGATTCACAATTATTCAATATTTCATCATTGTAGTCATAAGACTGGTGAAAAAGTGTCAAATTCCTCTGCTGGAATAAAGACATACTATGTGGAATTCCTCTGATGTATATCATTCTAGTAACTGTATCCTTAAGTGAAGAAATTAAGGATTTGTTAATTTCTTAAGAAATTAAAGAAATAAATGTTGTTTAACTGTTTACATTGCTCATCTTACAACATCTATGAGACATACCCATTCACTCCAGACTTTCCACTCAGATTCTTTCTGCACACCACTGACATGCTAATTAACCATAACCATTGTTTTCACTATTAACTCTTTGCCCTGAAATTTTCTTTAAGTTTATTTATTTATTTTGAGAGAGAACTAGACAGAGCAAGTGAGGGAGGGGCAGAAAACAGAGGGAGAGAGAGAATCCCAAGCAGACTCCGTGCTGCCAGCTCAGAGCCTGAAATGGGGCTGGAACTCATGAAATCTCAAGATCATGACTGGAGCAGAAATCAAGAGTCAGACACCCAACTGACTGAGCCACCAACGCACCCCTCTCTCTTTTAAATGGCATCAACCTATCAGCTTTAGTATCCTTAATATTATTAAGAATGTCAATCAGTACTTAGTGTAAATGGATTTTCTCATAAATTTTTAAAATCTATTAAAGAGTAGCATCTATGGCACCTAAAGAATAAAACCAGCTGTTTCCTATCTGCACAAAGTATTTCCTGTAATAATTGTCCATTTTCCTCTTTTTACATTAAATGCTTGGAAACAAATAAGAATGTCTTCCTTCTTCATGAAGATACTTTTGTGATGTTTTCCTTTTTTTTTTTTAATGTTTATCTATTTTTGAGAGCGAGCACGAGTGGGGGGAGAGAAGAGAGAAAGGGGGATACAGAATCTGAAGCAGACTCTAGACTCTGAGCTGTCAGCACAGAGCCAGACGCAGGGCTGAAACCCACAAACTGTGAGATCATGACCTGAGCTGAACTCGGATGCATAACTAACTGAGCCACCCAGGTGCCCCATGATGTTTTCCTTTTTTACCTTGAGAAACTCAAAACTAGTTTTCTGGCTGCCATATGATTTTTTCAGGCAATACCAAGTTGGATATATATGTATACATATTTTATATATGTAATAACATATTTCAGTGAAGGAATATATATATTTCAATGAAATGTAAAACAATTCCTTTTTGTGCAATTATGTTTCCTGTTAGAGATATTACACAGTACATAGGAGAAATGCAAACAGAGGGTTTTTTTTAGGTTTTTATTTAAATTCCAGTTTGCTTGCAGTGTAATATTAGCTTCAGGTCCACAATATAGTAATCGACACTTCCATACATCACCCGGTGCTCATCACAAGTGCACTCTTTAATCCCCATCATCTATAGTTAAGAGTCTGTTTCTTGGCTAGCCTCCGTCTCTCTCTTTTCCCTTTGCTTGTTTTGTGTCTTAAATTCCACATATGAGTGGAATTTAATGTGGTATTTGTCTTTCTCTGACTTAGTTAATTTAGCATAATACTCTCATGCTCTATCCATGTCATTGCAAAAGGCAAGATTTCATTTTTTATGGCGAATATTCCATTATATACGTGTATATGTATATGTATCTATATCTATACACCACATCTTTATCCATTTATCAACTGATGGACACTTGGGCTGTTTCCATAATTTGACAATTGTAGATAATGCTGCTATAAATATGGGGGTACATGTATACATTTAAATTAGTGTTTTTGTATTTTAGGGGGTAAATACCCGGTAGTGTGATTGCTGGATCGTAGGGTGGTTCTCTTTTTAACTTTCTGAGGAAACTCCATACTGTTTCCAGAGTGACTGCACCAGGTTGCATTCCCACCACCAGTGCAAGAGGATTCTCCTTTCTCCCCATCATTGCCGACACCTGTTTTTTGTGGTGTTGATTTTAGCCATTCTGCCAAGTATGAGGTGATCATTGTAGTTTGGTTTTGCATTTTCCTGATAATAAGTGATGGTGAGCATCTTTTCATGTGGCTATTAGCCATCTGGATGTCTTTTTTGAAAAATGTCTATTCATGCCTTCTGCCCTTTTATAATTGAATTACTTGTACTTGTTTTTTTGAGTTGTATAAGTTCTTTATGTATTTTGGATACTAACCCTTTATCACATGTCATTGGCAAATCTCCCATTCCATAGGTTGCCTTTTATTTTTTAAGTTTATTTATTTTGAGAGAGACAGAGACAGCACAAGTCAGGGAGGGGCAGAGAGAGAGGAAGAAGAGAATCCCAAGCAGGGCTTGAACCCACAAAGTTGTGAGATCATAACCTGAGCCAAAAACAAGAGTCGGACGCTTAACTGACTGAGCCACCCGGGCGCCCGCCATCCTATAGGTGCCTTTTCAGTTTGTTGATTGTTTCCTTCACTGTGCAGAAGGCTTTTATTCTGATGTAGTCCCAATAGTTTATTTTTGCTTTTGTTTTCCTTGACTCAGGAGACATATCTAGAAAGAAGTTGCTATAGCCAACGTTAAAGAAGTAACTGCCTGTGTTCTCTTCTAGGACTTTTATGGTTTCAGGTCTCACATTTAGGTCTTTAATCCATTTAAAATTTGTTTTTGTGTAGAGTGTAAGAAAGTAGTCCAGTTTCATTGTTTTCCAAGTTGCTGTCAGGTTTTCCCAGCACCATTTGCTGAGGAGACATTCTTTTTCCCATTTGATATTCTTTCCTGTTTTGTCAAAGATTATTATGGGCTCATTTCTGTGTTTTCTATTCTGTTCCACTGATCTATGTGTCTATTTTTATGCCAGTACCATACTGTTGATTACTACCGCTTTGTGATATAACTTCAAGTCCAGAATTGTGATGCCTCTAGTTTTGCTCTTCTTTTTCAAGGTTGCTTTGGCTATTCAGAGTCTTTTGTGCTTCCGTGTAAGTTCTAGGATTGTTTGTTCTAGCTCTATGAAAAATGCTGTTGGTGTTTAGATAAGGATTGTATTAAATGTGTAGATTGCTTTGAGTAATATAGACATTTTAACAATATTTGTTTTTCCAATCTATCAGCATGGAATGTCTTTCCATTTCTTTGTTTTATCTTCAGTTTCTTTCATTAGTGTTTTATAGTTTTCAGAGTATAGGCCTTTCACCTCTTCGGTTAGGTTTATTCCTAGGTATCTTATTGTTTTAGGTGCAATTGTAAATGGGAGTTTTCTTAATTTCTCTTTCTACTGTTTGATTATTGTTATATAGAAATGCAACAGATTTCTGTATGTTGATGTATCCTACAACTTGACTGAATTCATTTATCGGTTCTAGTAGTTTTTTGGTGGAGTTTAGGGTTTCCTATATATAGTATCATGTCATCTGCAAGGAACAAAAGTTTTACTTCTTCTTGCCAGTTTGATGCCTTTTATTTCTTTTTGTTGTCTGATTGTTGGGGCTAGGACTTCCATTACTATATTGAATAAAAGTGAGAGTGGACATACTTGTCTTGTCCCTGACCTTAGGGAAAAAGCTCTCACTTTTTCCCGATTGAGGATGATATTAGCTGTGGGCTTTTCGCATATGGCCTTTATTATACTGAGGTATGTTCCGTCTAAACCTACTTTGTTGAGGATTTTTATCATGAGTGGATATTGTACTTTGTCAAATGCTTTTTCTGCAAGCAGAGTTTATTTAAACAATTACATGGTTAATTGAGTTCCCATCCTTACCCCCAAACAAGAAAAAAAATTATTGGTGATTAGTATGTTCATAGTATTTATATGCATTTTGGGGTTTTAATTACATTTAAGATTATCAGGAAATTTTAATACCAAGTGCATATAACTTGGGCATTTTAAACCTTTGAAAAAAATGTTCTGTATATACAGTCAAAAGATAAATGACTGGAATCTAAGCTTCACATTTTTTTCTAAGCTGACTCTATGCCCAACAGGGGACTTAAACTTACATCCTAGAGATCAAGAGTCGCATATTCCACCAACCGAGCCAGCCAGGTGCCCCTAAGCTTTACATTTTTAGGAAAGCTTTTCATCTGAACCCTGTGGTAGTGATTGATATAAACTTTTAGTTTTAGTAATATGAACTTTGGTCTCAATTTCAGGGATATTTAATGGCTAAAAATGTACTACAGTATTTTGTATGAGTATACATTTTATTATATAATTTTAAAATTATTGAAAGAAATACTAATCCTCTGAAATTAGTTTGTAAAAAAAAAAAAACAAAACAAAAAGACAACTCATTTTCAGAAAGTCAGTAGCTATGTTGCCCATGAATCTCACACATTCTTTGTTTCATTTTTATTGAAAGTCATATTTTTTGTTTCCTTATTATGGAAATTATAAATATACAGTATGGAGAATGGTATAATGAATACAAAATACCCATTAATTAGATATAACAATAGCTTCTATTTTACCTTATTTTCTCATAGTATTCTTTACTAAAGAATTTTAAGTATAACATGACATTGAAGAATGTTAAGCATATATAACATGACATTTAACTCCTCCTTTATTTTAGTATATATCTCTAAAAAATAAGGACATTTTGCTATGTAATCATAATATCCTTAGTGCACCAAACAAAATCGGTAATAATCCTCTCATACTATCCAATTCCGGTGAAAAATATTTTTAAGAAGAAATTATTCTAATAAAGACAAGGAATATCATATACCAGAATACAACCTGGAGGGATTTTACTTAAATACTTAGTAATATATAACAGTTTTCTTTCAGAGACAACAAAATAGCTCCTTTCCTTGTGAAATATAAAAAGAGAAAAAATATTTTTTAAGTTTTTATTTTAATCACCAGGTGTTCATCAGAAGTGCACTCCTTAATCCCCATCGCTTATTTCACCCATCCACCTCCCCTCTGGTAACCATCATTTTGTTCTCTATAGTTAAGGAGAAAATAACTTTTTCCATTAAACTGTGAAAGTGGACAATATAAGCCTGAAATTTATTCATGGTAATATATCTCTGTGTATAGGTAAAACCACGGGGTAGACAGTTTATCTTGAAAGGTATATGTTTTTAAAGAATAAAAATTCGTCTGTTCTTTAGTCCTTACTAAAATAGGCTTTATGTATCCTGCCCTGCAAAAAACACTGAATTTCAGAGCTAAAACATAAAACAGGTAATAGTTTTTTCACAGCAGCTTACAAGTCAGTTCACAAAAATTGATTTCTAAAATTACTTACTTTTGTTCACATTTTTGTTTAAATTATGTTAAAGATTTCATAAAACTTCAAGCCTCAAAATGTACTAACTGGGTTTTTATTACTGAAAACTATACAGTACTGACCTTCATTTAATAACATGAGTTGCTAACAGTTTTAAACGTACCAGTTGATTATGCATTAATACCATTAGAACCTCTTTGCTGAATATTAACTGATCAACAGTATGTATGATTTCCAACGCTTTATTAAGACAATCTGTTTCGGGGTGCCTGGGTGGCTCAGTCGGTTAAGCGGTTGACTTCTGCCCAGGTCATGATCTCACGGTCCGTGAGTTCGAGCCCTGCGTCGGGCTCTGTGCTGACACCTCCAAGCCTGGAGCCTGTTTCGGCTTCTGTGTCTCCCTCTCTCTGACCCTCTCCCGTTCATTCTCTGTCTCTCTCTGTCTCAAAAATAAATAAACGTTAAAAAAAAAATTAAAACAATCTGTTTCTTGTCAGTATCAGTAATGTAAATAAAGAGGTTATACTTTGACAAAATTGCTAATTAAATACCACAGTGCATTAGTAAGTCTTACTTATGCAATGCAAGGTTGATAAGAATAAGGATATTCTTTTTGAAAAATTTTTTAGTTTTTATTTATTTTTGAGAGAGAGAGAGAGGCAGAGCATGAGTGGGGTAGGGGTAGAGAGAGAGAGGGAGACACAGAATCCAAAGCAGGCTCCAGGCTCCAAGCTGTCAGCACAGTGCCTGACCCGGAACTGTAACCCATGAGCCATTAGATCATGACCTGACCTGAAGTCGGATGCTTAACCAACTGAGCCACCCAGGTGCCCCCAAAATAAGGATATTCTTGACCACTGATTGCTATGTTCATGAAATGGAATGTAAAAGAGGTTAACAGCAAGAAAAATTATTCATAATTTTGTCAAAGTAATTTTATGTAGCCTCTTGGAAAGAAAGGCGCAGAACAGAATAATTTTGATATTTTGAAATGGCAGGGAACACTGAATTTAACTACACTTAAAAATACATCAGCAGGATTTCTTCCTTCCTCCTCCACAGGAATTAACAATATATTTCTCACAGATTTCTGTTAGCTACTTCTATTATCTAAATGTCTACCCCTATGAATAAGTAAATGACTCATATCACTGAAATATTTCCTAGGATTTTATGCAATTTCACAGAAAATTTCCATTTTACCTTTAAGCTGAAAAATCTTTGGCAATAGTGATTAAAATACAGGAAAAGTAAAAGTTCCATCAGTGAAGCAGAGGTTCAAGATGAGATTTTTACTGTATTAGAACACTTTTGCAACTTTATATGCGTACTACGAAATTGCCTTTTTTAAAGTTTGGCATCTATTTATTGCCTGTTGTGTATATAATTTTAAAACAGAATTTTAAACCACTCAATGATAAATAATAAATAAAACATTAATGGGTATTTGCAAGGACAACTAGCATACAATCAGAAAGCATAGCTCTCAAAAATCACTGAGTCACGGCACCATGCCGTGTTAAGGTCAGATGTGTCCAGGGCTGGCTTCATGGGTTGCAAACAGTGCAGTCCCACAGAATCCCACTGTTCAGAGGGCCATATGCTTGGAGTATAATACTTTGAGGGCACTGTCATGAAATTCTTAAAAATTTTACTTTTCAATATGTATTTTGTAAGTGGAGTCCCTTGGGATCATGTAGCATGCCTTGGGGGCTTGGAGACTACTTTCTTGTCTCCCTGACAGGTTCTCAGTGACCAGCTCCCTGCTGCCTGGTGTCCTCGGCCCCACCTGACCTTTGTCTCCCTACCCTTGCTGGTGAGCAGTGCCATCTTTTGCTCAGGGCAGCAATAGGATTACATTAGCAGGGGAGTTGGTGAGGGAGGCCCACTTTTTGCCATGGTCATCCTCCAGTGGGGGCCTGGGGTGCACCCCCCCATGGGGAGGTCTGGGGTCCCACAAGCAGTTTGTTTGGAGCATCTTGAAGCAGGGCAAAGAAGCAGTCATTCCTGCCCTGGGCTGGCCACACACTACAGCATGTTCACTGATCAGGACTGTCTTGCCTACCCCTGATCCAGGTAAGTAATGCATCCTGGTGCAGAGTTCAATCCCTTAGGTGATCCCTTAGGGGTCACTCATCCACCATAGTTTCAAAGAGCAAGTCCATAGGAGGGGAGACTGACTTTGTCCCCAGCCAAGGCCTCGTATTTTCATTTTGCACTGGGTCCAACAAATTTTGTAGTCAGGCCTAATTATGCCTCCCACAATCAAACTAAAAAATCTTTATAGACATCATAGAATGGACTGTGGGACATCTCTTTTCAAGTGTTGTTTGTTTTTAGGACACTATTATCTTGTTTCTCTCAGTTATCAATACATAGTACACTAATTTAGCCAGTTCTTTTTGCTTAGGGGCTTTTTCCTTTTTTAAAAATAATTCTTCCTTGAGAGAATAAGATGAAATAAAAAAGGAAATCAAAACATGTTTGTTTGTTTTTTTAAGTATAAGCCTGAGCATATTCCCATATAAAATAACCCTTCAATTTAAATTTCCCCCTTCTATATGGGGATTGGATTAGAAAATTTCTATGGATTCTCTTAAATGTACCATAGTATTACCAAACCTATTAAGACTAAAGTGAATCAAAGCTAAAAAATTAATAGATCATACTTCTGACCTCAATTTAGTTAATTAGCTGTCTTCAGGGATTCTTAAATTACTATAAACATTAATTTTTAAAAACTGCACCACAGAGAAACTACAATACAAAACACATAGCTCTTTAGCAAGTATCTCAAAATTTCAGGTATCTATGTTAAAATTAAGTAAAAGTCATAGTTGTTGTTACAAAAACTACCCCCTTCTTCCACTGCTTAATAAATCCACATTTTCAGAATTAAGGGTGAGAATTCCTTCCTCCTAAACTTCGGGTCCCCCAAATCTTACTATTCTTCTCTTGGCCCCTAATGTCCAAAATTGAGCTTGACAGACAAGGATATATGAAGTGGGGTAAAAGGAGGTCTAATAATGGTATCTGTCTAGCAGTGCTTGATTGGAGTTCAGGCCAGAAGGAACTTATGAGGTGTCTCTGTGCGTACACATGCCTGGCCACTGTAGAGAAGTCTCTTCTGGTTCTGAGTTGACCTATGATATCAACTGTGGTTTAGATTTAGATGATCCCAGGGAGACTAGATCAGTCTGGGGGTTAACTAAGAGATTTGGTCCAGAATTTCCCAACTTCTCAGGCCCTCCTATAAATCTTCTAGAAAAAACAGAAAATCGTAACAGACTCATTGTTCTACTTCAATCCAAAATTGCACCTTGGGTTTGAAACCAGATCAATTTCTGATCATGGAGAGAACAAGATGACATTTATCTTGATGGGAATGCTGTGCTACAGTACTGCCCTATTGCTTGATTTGCCTTTTCCAAAATTACATAATTCCCACAGGGCACCATGCAGACAGAAATACTCCACAGTGATTCTTGTGATTAGACCCTATACTGGAAAAGACGAAAACCTCAGAGACAGACATAAAATTTATACACACATTAAGAAAGGTTGTCATGGCAACTTTGCTTGAAGATATGTATTTTTAAATCTAAGTAAATTTAACATTCAAAACACATTTGCATCTACCTCAAAAGTTCTGTATCAAGAAAAAATTTTTTTAAATTTCCCAATTCCTTCTAAAGCTACACCTCTTTGAAAGCTTAATAAAATCCTATGAATACAATAGCAGCATACTTAAGCACATTTCAGAAGGATACGAGAAAAACCCAAAGTGAAAGCCCAATAATGTTACTAGTTCCAGAAGCCCTAGGCTTCTCCCTCTAAAATCTAAAATTGTGAGCAGGCTGGGGCGCCTGGGTGGCTGAGTAGGTTAAGTGACCAACCTCGGCTCAGGTCATAATCTCACGGTTTGTGGGTTCAAGCCCTGTGTCGGGCTCTGTGCTGAACACTTGCTCGGAGCCTGGAGGCTGCTTCAGATTCTGTGTCTCCTTCTCTCTCTGCCCCTACCCCGCTTGTGGTCTGTCTCACTCTGTATCTCAAAAAAAAGTGTAAAAAAAAAAAAATTAAAATTGTGAGCAGGCTATGCCATATAATCTCTACAAGGTCTTTATAGCCTCTAAAAATCAATTCTCTATTAGCTGAAGACCTTGCAACGCAAGCAACAAATCATGAAAGTTGAACACACCTAGTGCTACCTTATAATTAAGCAACAATTCACACAAATGGCTACAATAAATATTTTTCCTTAACCTAGTCAAACCAATTCTTAATACTGTTTCATCTCACTCTGAAAGTTCTATTATTCTTTCTATTTAGCATCAATGTTGACAGTTTTCCTTGATAAGACACCTAGATTCTTCTCTTGCTCATATGCTAAAAAATACACAAATAATGAATGGTTTACCTTCAACAGTTCCTTCTTCCCCCAATACAGTGCTTCTTCCCCCACTACAGCCTATAATTGAAGCCTTCCATGTTGTCATGTGATCATCTACAAGCTCCTTCCTAAGTTCCTTTCAGCGACTAACTTAAAGGATTCTTGAGCTGCTTCCACACCCAGGACCTAGAGAGCTCTGAGTGCTAGAAGGCTAAGCATTGGGATGTGAAACTTTAGGGTTCTCTCTCCTGGGTTGGAGCACAGAGGAGAGAGAACACATTTATAATGTCATGTCTGTTTTGTTCACTGCTCTATCCCCAGTGCCTAGCTTAAGACCTGGCATGCATTAAGTGCTCAATAAAAAACTGTTGTCGAAATACATAGGAATAAATCTAACCAAAGAGGTGAAAAATATATACACTGAAAACCAAAGAAAGCTTATGAAAGAAATTGAAGAAGACACACAAAAAAGGAAGAAGATTCCATGCTCCTGGATAGAAAGAACAAGTATTGTTAAAATGTCAATACTGCCCAAAGCAATCTGCATGTTCAGTGCAATTCCTATCAAAATAACACCAGCATTCTTCACAGAGCTAGAACAAACAATCCTAAAATTTATATGGAACCAGAAAAGACCCCGAATAGCCAAAGCAATCTTGAAAAAGGAAACCAAAGCAGGAGGCATCACAATCCCAGACTTCAAGCTGTATTACAAAACTGTAATCATCAAGACAGTATGGTACTGGCACAAGAACAGACACTCAGATCAATGGAACAGAATAGAGAATCCAGAAATGGACCCAC
>NW_024412395.1:81933070-82078644 GCF_014898765.1 Herpailurus yagouaroundi | reverse complement strand
AATGCTCAACATCACTCATCATCAGGGAAATACAAATCAAAACCACAATGAGATACCACCTCACACCTGTCAGAATGACTAAGATCAACAACTCAGGCAACAACAGATGTTGGCAAGGATGCGGACAAAGAGGATCTCTTTTGCATTGTTGGTGGCAGTGCAAGCTGGTGCAGCCAGTCTGGAAAACAGTATGGAGGTTCCTCAAAAAACTAAAAATAGAAATCCCCTAGGACCCAGCAATTGCACTACTAGGCATTTATCCAAGGGATACAGGTGTGCTGTTTCAGAAGGACACATGCACCCCCATGTTTATAGCAGCACTATCCACAATAGCCAAAGTATGGAAAGAGCCCAAATGTCCATCGACGGATGAATGGATACAGAAGCTGTGGCATATATATACAATGGAGTATTACTCGGCAATCAAAAAGAATGAAATTTTGCCATTTGCAACTATGTGGATGGAACTAGAGGGTATTATGCTAAGTGAAATTAGTCAAAGACAAATATGACTTCACTCATATGAGGACTTTAAGAGACAAAACAGATGAACATAAGGGAACGGAAGCAAAAATTATATAAAAACAGGGAGGGGACAAAAACATAAGACTCTTAAATATGGAGAGCAAACAGAGGGTTACTAGAGGGGTTGTGTGAGGGGGGATGGGCTAAACAGGTAAGGAGCATTAAGGAACCTACTCCTGAAATCATTGTTGCACTATATGCTAACTAATTTGGATATAAATTTAAAAAATTAAAAAAAAAAAAGAAAGCCCATCCTCTAGTATATTACACTGCCTTTCCTGTTGTGTGCCATTATGTCGATATGCCACCAATTAATAAACTGACCTATTGTAAAATTAAAAAAAAAAAAAGATGTGGTATATATATACAAAGGAGGATTACTGGGCAATCAAAGAGAATGAAATCTTGCCACTTGCAACTACATAGATGGAACTAGAGGGTATTATGCTAAGCGAAATTAGTCAGTTAGGGAAAGACAAATATAATATGACTTCAGTCATATGAGGACTTTAAGACACAAAACAGATGAACAAAAGGGAAGCTAAAATAATATAAAAACAAGGAGGGGGACAAAACATAAGAGATTCTTAAATATGGAGAACAGAGGACTGGTTACTAGAGGGGTTATGGGAGGGGGGGTGGGCTAAATGGGTAAGGGGCATTAAGGAATTTACTCCTGAAATCATTGTTGCACTATATGCTAACTAACTTGGATATAAATTTTAAAAAATAAATTAAAAAAAAATGTTGCCAGGGTAAATAAGTCCCATCTCTTTGGATAGGTATAGAAGTCAGGACAGGAGTATAAGGAAGACTCAGTAGAGCTATAAGGTGTTGTGCTCTCACAGAGAAAAGAGGTAGAGATAAGGAGTGAGAGAATTTGGAATTCAGGTGGTTTGGTTCTAAGACTATGGTTGTTCCTAGTCTAGAGAAGCTCTGGACCATGCAGAGTTTAAGGAACCAGACAAGACAGATATCCCTTGAGACTATTTGTCTCTAGGTCATGTTGGACAAAATGGGTTCTGTTCTATAGAAGACTCATTCCATGAAACAGTGTGTTTTTTTTTTTAATGGTATAAAAACAATATTATGTTTAATATTTATATTATTGAATATTATCCAACAGTGGTTTTTATAATAAAAGATGTAACTGAAAAAAAGGGGAACCTTCATCAAAACACATTAGGAACATTCAAAATTATCAAGTTTAAATAGGCTCCTTTACAGTTGAACCTCTCAGCACTTCTGATATATTAATACATATTATAAATATCTGAGAAAGATTATAGTATATAGAATCTGAGAGTATGATCAAATAACCTTTTCCTCAGAGTATTTCACAGGATAGCAGTCCATGGAACATACTTAGGGAAATAATGCTCTCACTAATTAAAACAACTGTGGTCCTTAAACATTTCCAGATTTAATGATGATCTGGTGATATGATATAAAGAAAGGACTACTTGCTTACCAACTATTTTCATTGATGTTTTGTGTAACTACAGCCTATCATGAGTCTGTGTTCATACCTAATATCACTGATAAGTCTATGTTCATACCTAATATCACTAATCACTGAAAGATTTCCATAAAACATCTTCTTAAATATTTCTAGTAATGGGATACACTTAGCATATCACAAAGTACTATTAGCATTAGAGGTAGTTTGGCTACCTGGAAATCTTTTTCAACTATTAGGTAATCACCTTTACTTTACATACACAGAAAACCTCAATGAGGATTTCATTCATTTATTTAAAAATATTTATTGATTGACCTTTTTGGAGACAGACACTTTACAACTTTATAACATAGTTACGGTGGTAATGTAACAGTTTTATTTGCTCCTATCATGTGTTAAAAAAGTAAAACAAGAATTTGCAAGTATTTTAGATAAAAATGCATTTGTGGGTTTTTTTTTTTTTTAATTACCAGACAGGATCTTATTTGTTCATGACATTTTATCACATGCTATAACAAGATCCATTCCCAGTCTCTAGAAAGCCACCAAACTATAAACCGACTAAACAGGGAGTAGAACTGGAAGAATGTCATTTCCTGCCCTTTTGTTTATTGCCTGGATGTTTTACAAAATGGCTCCCAACTCCAATTTTACAAGTATCCATTCACTCTGTGTCATCAAAATAAATTTAGTATTTGATTTACAGATTTTAAGTCTATTTTCCATCCCACCCCCCAAAATCTATTCCCCAACACCCTTATAAAAGTAACAAAGGAAAATGTTTAAAATATATTAAGTGAAAAGCAAACTATATTATGATTGAAATGTTTACAAATATATGTATGTGGAAATAGGAAAAAAAATTAGACAGTTATACAGATGATGGTTGAGTTGGCAGCATTAGTTTTCTTTACGGTATCTTTTAATACTGCTGTTACAATACTCTTTTTAGTCATTTTCTTTAGCTATTATGAACACTACATCATTTGAAACTATTGCTTGATCCCCTCTTGAGTAACAAATTATACCAATGAACCCCCCCTGAAGATATGAAGATAATTTGAAATTTAGATCTTTTTATATTTCTTTGCAAGTATATGCCAGTATTCATTTATAGTATTTCTTCTAGCAGGAATGAAAAACTATTTTAGTTTGTCACTACTGTCATGCTCTAAAGGACTAAATAAGTGTATAAAGTATTTAGTTTATAACAAACGCTCCCTCCACTCCCCTCTTCTACTTTCAGCTTAACTCTTGCTGTGAGTTTCACTCTCACTCCTTTTATCAGTGGGGGGTCACTCATGTGCCTCAAAGCAACACTGTATAAAGCCTTTTTGGCTGTGCCGATTTCCTCTGACTCCCGTGTAACAGTAACTGCTTTGTTATTATACCCCACTTCCCTCCATCCTCACCTTCTACCTTAATCATTGGTCTTAGTAACATAGGAAACAGGCATAGGACTGGCCAAGAAGAAAAATAAGGTTGCTCATATCAATTTGTTGATATTATACAAACCTGCCCCTGAAAATAGTTTTCTTTCAAAGAAAGAATAATAGTTTTCTTTCAAAGCTACTAAACTTACTCTCTGATGTTTATTGGTCATGTCCTCAGTTACACACGGTAGAATTGTGTTTAAGCAGTTTTCAATCTGTCAAAATAACCACATATGGAAAAAGTACATTTTATAGGTCAACAGCACTTTTCATGGATCTGAGGAAAAAATTACAATGGCTTCAAGGGAAGAATCTTAGTCTGTTTGACTCCAAAACAACAAAGATTCTTAAGATTTCCTCTTAAAAGCTGAAATGCCAGAACACCTGGAGGCTCAGCTGGCTAAGGGTCCAACTTTGGCTCAGGTCATAATCTCATAGTTTGTGGGTTCGAGCCCCACGTTGGGCTCTGTGCTGATAGCTCAGAGCCTAGAGCCTGGAGCCTGCTTTGGATTCTGTGTCTCCCTCTCTGACCCTCCCCTGCTGGCACTCTCTCTCTCAGAAATGAATAAACATTGAAAAAAAACAAAACAAACAAACAAACAAAAAACCCAAATAGTTGAAATGCCACATTGACCTGAACATAATTGTATTTTTCTTTGGATAAAAGAGTAATTTCATTTCTTAAATGCTCCTTGTAACACCTAGACTTCTATGACTTTAGCAACTCAGATGTACAAATATATAAATTACTGTTTTGATAAATGGATGAGGAAGTAAAGCCATTTTTAAAGCTGAAAAGAATAACAATACCTGCAAAGGGAAAGAGGGGGGAAAAAGAATGACAAAAATCTGTGCTTACATTCTGAGTGAGAAGAATATGAATGTTCCAGCTGTAGAAAACATTATTGGTTCATAATATATTACATGAAGAGAACATTATGTATAACAAGTCTATAAAAAGTATATGTGGATACAAAAGAACAGAAGCATCTACCTCAGAAGCTTAATACTGGCTTACTTCAAGTAGTGGGACTATATAGGTGACTAAGTTTGTTATTTTTGTTTCTGTATTTCCAAGATTTTTCTACAGTAAACTTATATAATTTTCATAACAAAAATAGAACATTTTGTTTTTAAAATATGTAATATTTTAAGAAGACAAACACATTTTTACATAGGGTCTATAAATAAGATAGAATCTACTTATATAAAAAAAAATGGGACTGCACATTTGTGGGCCAGATATAACAGTATGTGAGTTTTTCATTTTTCCCATGCACAGAATTAATTCTGTCTTGAATTTTATTAGCACAAAGTGTGGAAGAATCCTTTCTTTCCATAAAAAATGTGTGTTGTACTGGTGTTTTTAACAATAAACTTATCAACATTTGAAAAGAATGCAGGGGCGCCTGGGTGGCGCAGTCGGTTAAGCGTCCGACTTCAGCCAGGTCACGATCTCGCGGTCCGTGAGTTCGAGCCCCGCATCAGGCTCTGGGCTGATGGCTCAGAGCCTGGAGCCTGTTTCCGATTCTGTGTCTCCCTCTCTCTCTGCCCCTCCCCCGTTCATGCTCTGTCTCTCTCTGTCCCAAAAATAAAAAAAAAAAAAAAAACAAAAAAAAAAAAAAAAAAAAAAAAAAAAAAAAGAATGCAGATGAGGGGCGCCTGGGTGGCTCAGTCGGTTAAGCCTCCGACTTCAGCTCAGGTCACCATCTCACGGTCCTTGAGTTCGAGCCCCACGTCGGGCTCTGGGCTGATGGCTCAGAGCCTGGAGCCTGTTTCCGATTCTGTGTCTCCCTCTCTCTCTGCCCCTCCCCCGTTCATGCTCTGTCTCTCTCTGTCTCAAAAATAAGTAAACGTTAAAAAACAAAATTAAAAAAAAAAAAAGAATGCAGATCAAAATCAGGTAATAAATACTTTTAAAAAATCCAAAAAGCTACAAAATTTGAGTCCTGCTTAGTGTCATGCTACTAGCCATGAGTAACACTGAGGCTACTATAATTTCAGTCTTTGATAAATACAAAGGGTCAAGTAAGAACAGTGAATGGATAACTTATTTCATACATAATTAACAATATTTTTATTTTAAAAAAATCCTCTAGAAGATAATTTATTTGTAATGTTTTAAGTTAGCCATATAACCATGGATAAAAATGTGCTTATTCAGCTGATTCTTTTATTTTCATTGATTCAAACCAGTAGTAATTATACATTGGCTTGTATATTGGCAATATACCAATTCCTTGACCCTTTGGCTCAACTACTCTGTTTTTGCCTTGATGATTGCTGATCAGGTCTCACTTGCTTTAAAATACAACTTACCTCAAACTGATTTTACTGCCACTTGGTTTACATATCAATTGCCTACTCTAACTTTCCACTGCCAGTTTCCAAACCAATCAAGGTACTGGGATAACAAAGGAAAATATGGATACACACAAAACCATAGAAAATGATAGGTGGGAACTTAACAGTGTGCCTTTTTGGAAACAATATGATGCTGGAAACTAAGAATACATTTCACTTAAAGTTTTAGAATTTAAATTATTCCATAAATTAGATATTTTTGGCAGAAATAAAAGCTGCATCTAATTACTTAAATTCTATCTTAACCACTCCTAGCTAGTTCTAAAATGTTGGCAATCTGACCATAAACACAGCATAAAATAACTCAATAACTAGGGTACAATCTTGAAACTAAAATTACAAGTGGAATTCAGCAGTGTCAAAAATAAACCCATTCGCAAATAGTTATCATTTTTCTTCCTTTCCTCTCTATCTGCACTTGCCATATTTCCTTCAGTTGTTGTCTTAAAAGAATTCTCAAGAACAATGTAACCAGAAAAGGTGGACAAAACTATAATGCTATCAATAAAACAGTATTAAATATAAAACTTATCAGTGTAAATAAGTAAAATTTTGAAAGATACTTAAAGTGTTTTTAAAATAGCCCCCAAATTCCTTTACTTACTAGTGAGACTAACCCTTTTTTCTAAAATTTTAATAGCTATTTCCTCCTCTAAGAATAGTTTATTCATGTCTTTTGATCATTTTTCTATTATGTTTTCTCACCAATCTGTAAGAGCTATTTATATATCATATGGATATTATCCCTATCAGATGTTTTACAAATTATTTTCATCCATGTTTTGTTTTTTTTTAATTTGGTTTTGTTTTTTTGGTTAGTGCTCTCTCATTTCCTAATCATTGAAGTTCATTATATTTAGTACATGACATAATAACAACAAAGTAGAATTCAGTTGTTTCCATAAATGAGAATTGGTGAAGTAATATAGTGCCAGTAACACTTCCAGCCAAACAAAAGAAAAGACAAGCCTCAATCTTAGTTTGTCCCTTAGGAGAGGCACTTCAAAAACACATTCAAAAACAATGGTAGTAGTTTCCAAATGATTTAGAACTGCTCAAAATGATGATCCTTGTATAAGTCATGAAATGAACAGTATTGTCTGGGGAGGTATAAAAATAAGCAAATACAAGGTAGGTTACTCAAACCTACTAATAACGACTAAACACAAACTAATTTATACTCAGAAAATAAAAATCTTAACCCAAGAAATAACATAATGGGAAGTTCTTATTTTCCCCCATTAAAATGATTTACTGGAAGTATGAAAAGAAGTTAGGATTATGTTTCCCTTTTATAAATATTTAGAAAACATGACTTGCCAAAGTGTGCAAAAATAATGTCTCTCTTCAAGAATATTAGAGATTTAAAAAAAGAGCATTAGAGATCAAAGAAAAATAATATGAAGATAATGGCATAGAAAGTGATAAAACAGGGGCACCTGGGTGGCGCAGTCGGTTAAGCGTCCGACTTCAGCCAGGTCACGATCTTGCGGTCCGGGAATTCGAGCCCCGCGTCGGGCTCTGGGCTGATGGCTCAGAGCCTGGAGCCTGTTTCCGATTCTGTGTCTCCCTCTCTCTCTCTGCCCCTCCCCCGTTCATGCTCTGTCTCTCTGTCCCCAAAATAAATAAACGTTGAAAAAAAAAATTTAAATAAAAGAAAGTGATAAAACAAAAAAGCAGAGAGCTTCCCATTAAAATTATCATTATATTGATATAAGAATCAATGTATATCATGAATTAAGAAAATCTGATATACAAAAATCCAAATTTACATAATGAAGTACTAGTATGTATTTATATTCCATAGTATTACTTAGTTTATAAAAGGATTTAATACAGATTTTTCTAAACCATCATTTTCCTCCAGAAAGCTGAATGTATAAAATTTTAATATCTCTTTGAGACAGTGATCCAAGCTTCTTCCTTGGATGATGTTACCAGTTCATACTTAGTTTCAATAACTTGTCCCTCCACAGAAAGTAGGTGCAGCCTTCTCACCAATACACTCAGAAGTACTGTGGTCACCATATATGCAAACCTAGACAGGAAGAAAGTCAACCAATTACTAAAGATGAACAATTACATTTTTATATAATTATAGATAATTATATAGGTTGCTTATTCTCCTCAGCAGTAATCATCAAAATTCTAAGTATAAAATTTAGCATCTTTCCTTTTACTTTCCTTTCTCTATCACCCACCTCAACTCTGGGCATTCCTGTGTGCCTGAGAATCCAAGCAAGGAGAAAGTTTTCATTACTGATTCGTCATCAAACCGGTCTGGATCAAATCTAAAAAGAAGATTTGGGCAGATCAAAACAGCTCCACTGGCATCTTACTTATTTGTACTATAAAAACATAGATAGGTATCTAACAAAGTCTGAAAAATGTTAAAAATAAAAACTGCTGTCAAAATTGTATTTCAATTTCACCTATTATGTTCTCAAACTATTAACCATATATTGAGTCTTTTTCTGCTTAATTTATTATTTCTACACAATAGATACAAAATACATTTCTCTGGAATCAGCAAGGGATGAAAGTGTAACTGGCTGTACATCATTTTATGAGATATAAGGCTAAATCATACAAAATCACATAATGAATTATTTAAATTTAAGAGCATTAAAAACATCTGTTACATAAGGCCATCTCATCAAAATGTGAAGCATCTTACAATGTCTCTACAATTCAAATGTATTTCGTGGGGTCCTGTGTGGTTCAGGCAGTTAAATCCCTGACTCTTGATTTCGGCTCAGGTCATGATCTCATGGTTGAGAGATTTAGACCCAAATCAGGCTCCTCGCTGACAGTGCGGAGACTGCTTGTGTTTCTCTCTCTCCCTCTCTCTCTCTGCCCCTCCTCCACTTTCTCTCTCTCTTAAAACAAAACAAAACAAAACAAAACAAAACAAAACAAAACAAAACACACAAGTGTTAAAAGATCTAAACCACGGGTGCTTAGCTGTTCAGCTGGTAGAGCACGGGACTCTTGATCTTGGGGCTGTGAATTCCAGCCCCACGGTGGGTGTTGAGACTACTTAAAAATAAATAGAGAAATAAAAGACCTAATCCATACTGCGGGAAAAAAATAATTCTGCTTTCATTTTCTTTTAAAAAAGTGTAAATTATGTTTCACTATTGGAATATACCAGACTTACATTACAGTCCATGTAACAATTATATCAAATTAAATCGGCTTTTCCTCTTTTTTAAAGTTTTCTTTTTTTTTTAAGTTTATTTATTTATTTTGAGAGAGAGAGACCATGAGAGGGGAGAGGCAAAAAGAGAGGGGAGGGAGAATCCCAAGCAGGTTTTGTTTTGTCAGTGTAGAGTCCAATGTGGGGCTCAATCTCATGAACCATGAGATCATGACCTGAGCCAAAATCAACAGTCCAACACTTAACCGACTAAGCCACCCAGGCACCCCTCCTTTTTTTGTTTTTTTTTTTAAGTTTTTATTTATTTAAATAATCTCTGGGGTGCCTGGCTGGCTCAGTTGGTGGAGCATGCAATTCTTGACCTCAATGTTGTGAGTTTAAGTTCCATGTTGCATATAGATCTTACTTAAAACAAAATAATAAAATAAAAAATTTATAATTAAGTAATCTCTACACCCAAGCTGAGGCTCGAACTCGTGACCCTAAGATCAAGAATCACATGTTCTTCAGACTGAGCCAGGCAGGCACCCCAATTAGCTTTACCTTTTATAAACTATCTTGAAAACTGAGACCCTAAATTTTTACCTGAAGGTATCTACATGTTTTTATTTTTTTAATTATTTTATTTTTTATTTTTATTTTTTTTTTTAAATACCCGGTTTCTATTTATTTTTCCCCTCTAATGTTTATTTATTTATTTTTAAGAGAGGCAGAGCACAATTCGGGGGGAGAGGCAGACACAGAATCTGAAGCAGGCTCTAGGCTCCGAGCTGTAAGCACAGAGCCCAAGACCAGGCTCAAACCCATGAAGTGTAAGATCATGATCTGAGCTGAAGTTGAACACTCAAACAACTGAGCCACCCATGCACCCCCTGTTTTTAATTTTTAGAGAGAGAGAGAGAGAGAGAGAGAGAGAGAGAGAGAGAGAGCACGTGAGCACATGAGTAGGGAAAAGGGGCAGAGAGAAAGAATCTTAAGCAGGCTCCATGCTCAGCATAGAGCCCAACATGGGGCTCAATCCCACGATCCCAGGATCATGACTTGGGCTGAAATCAAGAGTCAGATGCTCAAATGACTGAGCCACCCAGGTACCTCTATGTGTTCTCAGATTTTAAAAAAGAATCAAACTTGATTTTTCCATTACCTTATAAAACACCTCACAATTTTTACGATTAAGAATAAAATGAAATCCAAACTAAAAACAGTTTAATCCTAAATACTGAGGGATTTTGGTTTTTTTAGCTTTCAGTATATTTGACAAATGTTATGTATTTAAAGTATACAATATGATCTGATATATGTACACCTTTTGAAAGAATTCCCACCCTTAAGTTAATTAGCACACCCCCCACAATACAGAGTTACTATTTTGTGTCTGTGTGGGGAGAACACTTAATTTCTACTATCTTAGCAAATCTCAATGACACTATACAGTATTATCAAACATGGTCATCACATTATACAGGAGATCCACAGACCTTACTCATCTTATAACTGAAAGTTTGTACCCTTTTACCAGCAGCTCTCTTTCCCCTACCACTACCTGCAGTCCCTGGAAAGGACCATTCTACTCTCTGCTTCTATGTGTTTGACCTTCCCCCTCGCCCCCCTCCATATTACACATGTAAGTGCTACAATGCAGTTCTCTGTCTGGCTCATTTCACTTAGTATTATGCCCTCCAGGTTCATCCATGTTGCACAAGTAGCAGGATTTGCTTCTTTTTTAGGGCTCAATAATATTCTACTCTATCTATATAGGTATATATAGAGAGAGGAATATATCTACATATATATATCTATATATAGACATACAGATATATAGATAGAGTGGACTATTCACTTCTTTATCCATTTACCCACTGACAGACACTTAGGTCATTTTCATACTTGTAAATAATACTGCGATATACATAAGTACAGATATCTCAAGATGACAACACCATTTCTTTTGAATATATATGCAGCAAGTGGCACTTCTGGATGATATGGTAGTTTTATTTTTAATTTCTTGAAGAATATCCATACTATTTTCCACTGTGGTTGTAGCAATTTAAATTCACACCAACAGTATACAAGGCTTCCCTTTTATCCACATCCTTGCCAGCATTTGTCATCTCTTATCTTTTTGAATCTCAACATATGTGAGATGATCTCTCACTGTGGTATATATTTGCATTTTTCTGATGAGTGATGTTAAGCACCTTTTCATGTACCTCTCAGCCATTTGCATGTCTTCTTTGGAAAAATGTCCTTTGCCCATTTTTAAAATTGGGTTATTCTTTTTCAGCTATTGAATTGTATGACTTCCTTAAATAGTTTTATTAAGCCAATATTGGATGTGTGGTTTGCAAATACTTTCTCCTACTCCATAAGTTACCTTTTCATATTGTTGATGGTTTCTTTTACTATGCAGCTTTTTATTCTGATGTAGTCCCATATATTTATTTTGACTTGTGCTGCCTTTGCTTTTGGTGTCAAATCCAAGAAACCACTTCCAACATATACGTGAAGAATCTTACCCCTTATGTTTTCTTCTAGGAGTTTTAGGGTTTCAGCTATTACACTTAAGTATTATTCCATTTTGAGTTGTGTTTGTGCATGGTGTACTTTAGGAGTCCAGTTTTATTCTTCTGCATACGAATATCCAGGTTTCCGAGAACCATTTATTGAACAGACTATCCTTTCCCCCATTGCTTATTCTTGCCTCCTTTGTTAAAAAATAACTGACCATAGGGGCCCCTGGGTGGCTCAGTTGTTTGAATGTCCGACTTCAGCTCAGGTCATGATCTCACAGCTCGTAAGTTCGAACCCTGCATCAGGCTCTATGCTGACAGCTCGGAGCCTGGAGCCTGCTTCAGATTCTGTGCCTCCCTCTCGCTCTGTCCCAACCCACTCGCATTCTGTCTCTCAAAAATAAATAAACATTAAAAAAATTTTTTAAAAATGACCACATATGTATGGGTTTATTTACGACTATATGTCTATGCGTCTCTGATCTGTGTTTTTATGCTATTACCATATTATTTCGATTACTAAAGCTTTATAATATAGTTTGAAATTAAGAAGTATAATGCCTCCAGATTTACTCTTCTTTCTCAAGACTGCTTTAGCAATTCTGGGTCTTCTGTGGTTCCACACGAACATAAGGATTGTTTATTTCTTCTGTGAAAAATGACCTTAGGATTTTGAAAAAGCATTTAAGGTTTTATTTTTAAGTAATCTCTATACCCAATGTGGGGTTCAAATTTACGAACCTGAGATCAAGAGTTGCACACTGCATTGACTGAGCCAGCCAGGCACGCCGATATTAGGATTCTGAAAGGAATTGTCTTGAATCTGTAAAACATTTTGGCTACTAAGGGCACTTCAACATTATTCTTTTTTTTTTTTTTTTTTTTTGTAGATTTAAGTTGCCATTATTATTATTATTTTATTGTCAAGTTAGGTAACATACAGTGTAGTCTTGGCTTCAGGAGTAGATTCCCATGATTCATCACTTACATACAACACCCAGGGCTCATCCCAACAAAAGCCCTCCTCAATGCCCATCACCCATTTTCCCCACCCTCCAATCTCCCACCCCCATCAAGCCTCAGTTAGTTCCCTGTATTTAGGAGTCTCTTATGGTTTGCCTCCCTCTCTGTTTGCATCTTACTTTTTGCTTCCCTTCCCCTATGGTCATCTGTTAAGTTTCTCAAATTCCACATATTTGTGAAATCATGATATCTGTCTTTCTCTGACTGCCTTATTTCACTTTCAACATTATTAATTACTGCAATCCAAGAACATAGATTATCTTTCCTACTTCAACTATTTTCATCAATATTTTAGTTTTCAGTATATAGATCTTTCATCTTCATTGAATTTATTCCTAAATATTTTACTCTTTTTGATGTAAATGGGATTATATCATTTCTTTCTGATAATTCATTGTTGCATATAGAAATGCCACTTATTTTTGCATATTGATTTTGTGTCATGCAACTTTACTGAGTTTATTATTTCTAACAACTTTTGGCAGAATTTTTAGGGTTTACTATATATAATATCATGTCATCTGCAAATTGAGACAACTTTACTTCTTTCTGATTTATTTATTTATTTTTAAAAAATTTTTTTAACATTTTATTTATTTTTGAGACAGGGAGAGACAGAGCATGAACAGGGGAGGGTCAGAGAGAGGGAGACACAGAATCCGAAACAGGCTCCAGGCTCTGAGCTGTCAGCACAGAGCCCGACGCAGGGCTTGAACTCACGGACCTCGAGATCATGACCTGAGCCAAAGTCGGAGGCTTAACCGACTGAGCCACCCAGGCGCCCCTACTTCTTTCTGATTTAGATAACCTTTTTAAAAATTTCTAATTGAAGTATAGCTGACATGTAATATTGTATTAGTTTCAGGTGTACAACATAGTGATTTGACAATTACATACATTATGAAACGCTCACCATAAGTGTAGTTACCATCTGTCACCACAGAAATTATTAAAATGTTATTGACTTATATTCCCTATGCTGTAGATTCCATCCCCATGACTTACTTATAAATCTAAGTCTGTATTCTTAATCCCTTTCACCTTCTTTGCCTATCCCCTCCCAACCCCAGCAACCACCAATTTGTTCTCCGAATTTATGAGTCCATAACTATTTGTTCTATTTTTTTAGGTTCCAATTACAAGTAAAAATCATTTGGTGTTTGTCTTTCTCTAACTCATTTCACTTAGCATAATACCCTTTAGGTCCATTTATGTTGTCACAAATGGCACGACTTTACTCTCTTTAACTGCAGAGTAATTTTCATTGTGTACATACACTACATCTTCCTTATCCATTGATGTATCAGTAGACATTTGGGTGCTTCTACGTCTTAGCTATTGTAAATAATGATGTAATAGGGGCACCTGGGTGGCTGAGTTGATTAAGCATGTGACTCTTGGTTTTGGCTCAGGTCATGATCTCATGGTTTATGGGAACAAACCCTGTGCTGGGCTTTGTGCTGGCACCATGGAGCCTGCTTGGGATCCTCTCTCTCTGCCCCTTCCCTGCTTGCTCACTCTCTCTCTCTCAAAATAAATAAACTTAAAAAATCTTTTAAATATTGCAATAAACATAGGAGTGCATATATCTTTTCTTTACGAAAACTAAAGGACTGTTAATTTCATTTATTAAATAATTTTTAAATATAAATTTAAAATTTTAATTCAGTGTAGTTAATATACAGTATTATAATAGTTTCAGGTGTACAATACAGTGATTCAACAACTCCATATATTACATAGTGCTGATCAAGGTAAGTGTACTATTAATCCCCTTCATCTATTTCACCCATCCCCCTCACCTTCCCTCTGGTAAAAATCTGTTGGTTCTCTACAGTTAAGAGTCTAGTTATTGAGGGTGACTGGGTGGCTCGGTTGAGTGTCTGACTTCAACTCAGGTCATGATCTCACAGTTCCTGAGTTCGATCCCTGCATCTGGCTCTGTGCTGACAGCTCAGAGCCTGAAGCCTGCTTTAGATTCTGTGTCTGCCTGTCTTCCCTTCCCCTGCTCACACTCTGTCTCTCTCAAAAAACAAAACAAAAAAAACAAAAAAGAAAACTCTAGTTTTTGGTTGGTCTCTTTTTCTTCTCCTTTGTTCGTTTTGTTTCTTAAATTCCACATATGAGTGTATACTGTATGTCTCCCTCTGGCTGACTTATTTCACTTAGCATTATACTTTCTAGATCCATCCACGTTGTTGCAAATGGCAAGATTTTGTTCTTTTTATGGTTGGGTATTATCACATCTTCTTCTTTTTTTTTTTTTTTTAATTTACATCCACATTAGTTACATATAGTGCACCAATGATTTCAGGAGTAGATTCCTTAGTGACCCTTATGCATTTAGCCCACCCCTCTTCCCACAACTCCTCCAGTAGCCCTCAGTTTGTTCTCCATATTTATGAGTCTCTTCTGTTTTGTCCCCCTCCATATTTTTATATTATTTTTGTTTCCCTTCCCTTATGTTCATCTGTTTTGTCTCTTAAAGTCCTCATATGAGTGAAGTCATATAATTTTTCTTTTTCTCTGACTAATTTCACTTAGCATAATACCCTGGAGTTCCAACCACGTAGTTGCAAATGGCAAGATTTCATTCTTTTTGATTGCCGAGTAATAATCCATTGTATATATATAACACATTTTCTTTGTCCATTCATCCATCAAGGGACATTTGGGCTCTTTCCATATTTTGGCTATTGTGGATAGTGCTGCTATAAACATGGGGTGCATGTGTCCTTCTGAAACAGCACACCTGTATCCCTTGGATAAATGCCTAGTAGTGCAATTGCTGGGTCCTAGGGGAGTTCTATTTTTAGTTTTCTGAGGAACCTCCATACTGTTTTCCAGACTGGCTGCACCAGCTTGCACTGCCACCAACAATGCAAAAGAGATCCTCTTTGTCCGCATCCTTGCCAACATCTGTTGTTGCCTGAGTTGTTGATCTTAGTCATTCTGACAGGTGTGAGGTGGTATCTCATTGTGGTTTTGATTTGTATTTCCCTGATGATGAGTGATGTTGAGCATTTTTTCATGTGTTGGTTGGCCACCTGGATGTCTTCTTTGGAGAAGTGTCTATTCAGATCTTTTGCTCATTTCTTCACTGGATTATTTGTTTTTTGGGTGTTGAGTTTGATAAGTTCTTTGTAGATTTTGGATACTAACCCTTTATCTGATAGGTCATTTGCAAATATCTTCTCCCATTCTGTCAGTTGCCTTTTGGTTTTGCTGATTGTTTCCTTTGCTGTGCAGAAAGAAGCTTTTTATTTTGATGAGATCCCAGTAGTTCATTTTTGCTTTTGTTTCCCTTGCTTCCGGAGGAGACGTGTTGAGTAAGAAGTTGCTGCGGGCAAGATCAAAGAGGTTTTTGCCTGCTTTCTCCTCGAGGATTTTGATGGCTTCCTGTCTTCCATTGAGGTCTTTCATCCATTTTGAGTTTATTTTTGTGTATGGTGTAAGAAAGTGGTCCAGGTTCATTCTTCTGCATGTCGCTGTCCAGTTTTCCCAGCACCTCTTGCTGAAGAGGCTGTCTTTATTCCATTGGCTATTCTTTCCTGCTTTGTCAAAGATTAGTTGGCCATACGTTTGTGGGTCCATTTCTGGATTCTCTATTCTGTTCCATTGATCTGAGTGTCTGTTCTTGTGCCGGTACCATACTGTCTTGATTACAGCTTTGTAGTACTGCCTGAAGTCCGGGATTGTGATGCCTCCTGCTTTGGTTTCCTTTTTCAAGATTGCTTTGGCTATTCAGGGTCTTTTCTGGTTCCATACAAATTGTAGGATCATTTGTTCTAGCTCTGTGAAGAATGCTGGTGTTATTTTGATAGGGATTGCATTGAATATGTAGATTGCTTTGGGTAGTATCGACATTTTAACAACACTTGTTCTTCTTATCCAGGAGCATGGAATCTCCATTTTTTTTTTTTTTTTTTTGTCTTCTTCAATTTCTTTCCTAGGCTTTCTATAGTTTTCAGTGCATAGATTTTGCACCTCTTTGGTTAGATTTATTCCTAGGTATTTTATGGTTTTTGGTGTAACTGTACATGGGATCGATTTCTTGATTTCTCTGTCGCTTCACTGTTGGTATATAGGAATGCAACCTATTTCTGTGCATTGATTTTATATCCTGCAACTTTGCTGAATTAACAAATCAGTTCTAGCAGTTTTTCAGTGGAATCTTTAGGGTTTCCCGTATAGAGTATCATGTCATCTGCGAAGAGTCAAAGTTTGACCTCCTCCTAGCCGATTTGGACGCCTTTTATTTCTTTGTGTTGTGTGATTGCAGAGGCTAAGACTTCCAATACTATGTTGGATAACAGTGGCGAGAGTGGACATCCCTGTCTTATTCTTGACCTTAGCGGGAAAGCTCTCCCTCTTTCCCCATTGAGGATGATATTAGCGTTTGGGTCTTTCATATATGGCTTTTATGATCTTGAGGTATGCTCCTTCTATCCCTACTTTCTTGAGGGTCCTTATCAAGAAAGGATGCTGTATTTTGTCAAATGCTTCCTTGCATCTATTGAGAGGATCATGTGGTTCTTGTCCTTTCTTTTATTGATGTGATGAATCACGTTACTTATTTTGCAGATATTGAACCAGCCCTGCAGCCCAGGTATATCCCACTTGCTCATGGTGGATAATTTTTTTAATGTAGTGTTGGATCCGGTTGGCTAATATCTTGTTGAGGATTTCTGCATCCATGTTCAGCAGGGAAATTGGTCTGTAGTTCTCCTTTTCAGTGGGGTCTTTGTCTGCTTTTGGAATCAAGGTAATGCTGGCTTCATAGAAAGAGCTTGGAAGTTTTCCTTCCATTTCTATTTTTTGGAACGCCTTCAAGAGAGTAGGTGTTAACTCTTCCTTAAATGTTTGGTAGAATTCCCCTGGAAAGCCATCTGGCCCTGGACTCTTGTTTTTTGGCAGATTTTTGATTACTGATTCGATTTCCTTACTGGTTATAGGTCTGTTCAAATTTGCAATTTCTTCCGTTTCAGTTTTGGTAGTGTATATGTTTCTAGGCATTTGTCCATTTCTTCTAGATTGCCCATTTTATTGGCATATAATTGCTCATAATATTCTCTTATTATTGTTTTTATTTCTGCTGTGTTGGTTGTGATCTCTCCTCTTCCATTCTTGATTTTATTTGGGTCCTTTCCTTTTTGTTTTTGAACAAACTGGCTAGTGGTTTATCAATTTTATTAATTCTTTCCAAGAACCAGCTTCTGGTTTCATTGATCTGTTCTACTGGTTTTTTGGTTTCGATGACATTAATTTCTGCTCTAATGTTTATTTCCTGTCTTCTACTGGTTTGGGGTTTTATTTACTGTTCTTTTTCCAGCTCCTTAAGGCATAAGGTTAGGTTGTGAATTTGAGATCTTTCTTCTGTCTTTAGGAAGGCCTGGATTGCTACATACTTTCCTCTTATGACCGCCTTTGCTGCGTACCAGAGGTTTTGGGTTGTAATGTTATCATTTTAATTGACTTCCATGTACTTTTTAATTTCCTCTTTAACTGCTTTGGTTAGCCCATTCATTCTTTAGTAGCATGTTCTTCAGACTCCAAGTATTTGTTACCTTTCCAATTTTTTTCTTGTGGTTGATTTCGAGTTTCATAGCGTTGTGGTCTGAAAATATGCATGGTATGATCTTGATCTTTTTGTACTTACTTAGGGCTGATTTGTGTTCTAGTATATGTTCTATTCTGGAGAATGTTCCATGTGCACAGGAGAAGAATGTATATTCTGCTGCTTGAGGATGAAATGTTCTGAATGTATCTGTTAAGTCCATCTGGTCCAGTGTGTCATTCAAAGAAATTGTTTCCTTGTTGATTTTTTTTTTAATTTTTTTTTTAACGTTTATTTATTTTTGAGACAGAGAGAGACAGAGCATGAATGGGGGAGGGTCAGAGAGAGGGAGACACAGAATCTGAAACAGGCTCCAGGCTCTGAGCTGTCAGCACAGAGCCCGACGTGGGGCTCGAACTCACGGACCACGAGATCATGACCTGAGCCAAAGTCAGATGCTCAACCGACTGAGCCACCCAGGCACCCCTCCTTGTTGATTTTTTGATTAGATGATCTGTCCATTGCTGTGAGTGGGGTGTTAAAGTCTCCTACTTTTATGGTATTACTATTGATGAGTTTCTTTATGTTTGTGATTGATTTATATATTTGGGTACTCCCACATTTGGCACATAAATGTTTACAATTGTTAGGTCTTCTTGGTGGATAGACCCCTTAATTATGATAAAATGCCCTTCTGCATCTCTTGATACAGTCTTTATTTTAACGTCTAGATTGTCTGATATAAGTATGGCTACTCCAGTTTTCTTTTGTTGACTATTAGCATGATAGATGCTTCTCCATCCCCTTATCTTCAATCTGAAGGTGTCTTTAGGTCTAAAGTGGGTCTCTTGTAAACTGCAAATAGATGGATCTTGTTTTATCCATTCTGTTACCCTATGTCTTTTGATTGGAGCATTGAGTCCATTGATGTTTACAGTGACTACTGAAAGATATGAATTTATTGCCATTTATGATGCTTGTAGAGTTGGAGTTTCTGGTGGTGTTCTCTGGTCCTTTCTAATCTTTGTTGCTTTTGGTATGTATGTATGTATGCATGCATGTATGTATTTATCTTTTCATCTTTTCTCCCCTCAGAGAGTCCCCCTTAAAATTTCTTGCAGGGCCGGTTTAGTGGTCACAAACTCCTTTAATTTTTGTCCGGGAAACTTTTTATCTCTTCTATTTTGAATAACAGCCTTGCTGGATAAAGAATTCTTGGCTGCATATTTTTCTGACTCAGCACATTGAATATATCCTGCCACTCCTTTCTGGCCTGCCAAGTTTCTGTGGGTAGGTCTGCTGCAAACCTGATCTGTCTTCCCTTGTAGGTTAGGGAATTTTTTCCCCTTACTGCTTTCATGATTCTCTCCTTGCCTGAGTATTTTGTGAATTTGACTTTTGTGATATGGTATTTTGTGATATGCCTTGTTGATGGTCGATTTTTGTTGAATCTAATGGGGGTCCTCTGTGCTTCCTGGATTTTGATGTCTGTGTCTTTCCCCAGGTTAGGAAAGTTTTCTGTTATGATTTGCTCACATAACCCTTCTACCCCCATTTCTGTCTCTTCCTCTTCTGGGACCCCTATGATTCTGATGTTGTTCCTTTTTAATGAGTCACTGATTTCTCTGATTCTTAAATCGTGGTCTTTTGCCTTAATCTCCCTTTTTTTCCTGCTTCATTATTCTCTATAAGTTTGTCCTCTGTATAGCTGAGTCTCTGTTCTGCCTCATCCAGCCTTGCTGCTGTGGCATCCATCTGTGACTGCAGCTCAGTTATAGCATTTTTTATTTCATTCTGACTAGTTTTTACTTCTTTTATCTCTGCAGAAAGGGATTCTAATCTATTTTTGACTCCGGCTAGTATTCTTATTACCTTGATTCTAAATTCTGGTTCAGACATCTTGCTTATACCTGTGTTGGTTAAATCCCTGGCTGTCATTTCTTTGAGCTCCTTTGGGGTGAATTCCTGCTGAATTCTGTGCTTCAGGTTGTGCAGATTGTTGTGTTAATCATCCAATCAGTTTTCTAGGTGTGCAGGATGGTTTAGTGTTGGTCTGTCTGTATTTCATGGACACAAGACACACAAAAAACTTCCATGCTGTTCCACCATCTTGGCTCCTCCAATCTATACCACATCTTCTTTATCTATTCATCTATTGATGGACACTTGTGCTGCTTCCATACATTGGTTATTGTAAATAATGCTGCTATAAACACAGGAATACATGTATCCCCCTGAATTAGTATTTTTGTATTCTTTGGGTAAGTACCCAGTAGTGGAATTACTGGATCATAGGGTATTTAGTTCCTTTTTTAATCTTTTGAGGAACCTCCATGTTGTCTTCCACAGTGGCTGTACCAGTTTACAGTACCAACAACAGTGCAAGAGGGTTTTTTTTCTTCTCCACATCCTTGCCAACACATGATGTTTCTTGAGTTTTTGGTTTCCACCATCCTGACAGGTGTAAGGTGATATCTCATTGTGGGTTTTGATTTGCATTTCCTTAGGATGAATAATGTTAAACATCTTTTCATGTGTCTGTTGGTCATCTGTATGTCTTGTTGGGGAAATATCTGTTCATTTCTTCTGCCCATTTAAAATTTTTTTTTTTAATTATTTTTTTAATGTTTATATTGAGAGACAGAGAGTGTGAGCGGGGTGAGGGGCAGAGAGAGAGAGAGAGAGAGAGAGGGACAGAATCCCAAGCAGGCTCTGCACTGTCAGCACAGGAGACTGACCTGGGACTTGGTCTCACAAACCGTTGAGGTCATGTCCTGAACCGAAATCAAGAGTTGCATACTTAACCAACTGAGCCACCCAAGTGCCCCTTCTGCCCATTTGTTGGTTATTTGGGTTTTGAGTGTTGAGTTGTAGAAGTTCTTTACATATTTTGGATACTAACTCTTTATCAGATATGTTATTGGCAAATATCTTCTCCCATTCAGTAGGCTTTTAGTTTGTTGGTTGTTTCCTTTGCTGTGCAGAAGTTTTTTATTTTGATGTAGTCCCAATATTTTACTTTTGTTTTTGTTTCCCTCACCTCAGAAGACATATCTAGGAGGACCTGCTACAACCAATTTCAGAGAAATTACTGCCTGTCTCTCTTCTAGAACTTTTATGGTTTCAGGTCTCATATTTAGTTCCTTAATCCATTTTGAGTTATTTTTGTGTATGGTATAAGAAAGTGGTCCAGTTTTGGGACACCTGGGTGGCTCAGTCAGCTAAGGGTCCTACTTCGGCTCAGGTCATGATCTTGCCGTTCACGAGTTCGAGCCCCGCATCAGGCTCTGTGCTGACAGCTCAGAGGCTAGAGCCTGCTTCAGGTTCTGTGTCTCCCTCTCTCTTTGTCCATCCCGCACTCACGCTCTGTCTCTCAAAAATGAATAAACGTTAAAAAAAATGTTAGAAAGTGGTCCAGTTTCATTGTTTTGCATATAGCTGTCCAGTTTTCCCAACATCATTTATTGAAGAGACTATCTTTCCCCACTGTGGGTATTCTTACCTCCTTTATTGTAGATTAATTGACCACATAAGTATGAGTTTATTTCTACCTCCAATTTTGTTCCATTGATCAATGTGCCTATTTTTGTGCCAGTATCATACTGTTTTGATTATTACAACTTTGTTGTAACTTCAAATCTGGGATTGTAATACCTATAGCTTCGTCTTCTTTCTTAAGACTGCTTTGGCTATTTTGGCTATTCATCATTCCATACAACTTTTAGGATTATCTATTCTAGTTCTGTGAAAAACACTACTGGTATTTTTTTCAAGAATAAAAAAAATTGTTTTTATTTTTTATTATTATTATTTTTTTTTTTTTAATTTTTTTTTCAACGTTTATTTATTTTTGGGACAGAGAGAGACAGAGCATGAACGGGGGAGGGGCAGAGAGAGAGGGAGACACAGAATCAGAAACAGGCTCCAGGCTCTGAGCCATCATCCCAGAGCCCGACGCGGGGCTCGAACTCACAGACGGTGAGATCGTGACCTGGCTGAAGTCGGACGTTTAACCGACTGCGCCACCCAGGCGCCCCCAAAAAAATTGTTTTTAATGTTTATTTTTTGAGAGAGCAAGAGAGACTGTGAGTGGAGAAGGAGCAGAAAGAAAGAGGGAGACACAGAATCCAAAGCAGGCTATAGGCTCTGAGCTGCTAGCACAGAGCCCAAAAGGAGGCTCAAACCCACAGACCATGATATCATGACCTGAGCTGAAGTCAGATGCTCAACCCAGAGAGCCACCTAGGCACCCCGCTTTGTAAAGATTTTTTTAAAGTAATCTCCACACCCCACATGGGGATTGAACTCACAACCACGAGATTAAGAGCCGCACACACCACTGACCAAGCCAGCCAGGTGTCCCACTACTGGTATTTTGATAGGTATTCAATTGAATTAGATTGCTTTGGGTAGTATAGGCATTTTAACAGTATTCTTCCAGTCCATGGGCATGATACACCTATTTATATATCTTCAATTTCCTTCATTAGTGTCTTATAGTTTTCAGAGCATAGGTCCTTCAATCCTTGGTTAAATTTATCCCTAGGTTTTAGTTTTGTTTTTTGTTTTTTTTAATGTAATTGTAAATCGGATTGTTTTCTTAATTTCTCTTTCTGGTAGTTCATTATTAGTGTACAGAAATGCTACAGATTTCTGTATATTAATTTTGTATCCTGAAGCTTTACTGAATTTATTAGTTCTAGTAGTTTTTTGATGGAGTGTTTAGGGTTTTCTATATATAATATCATGAGATGTGCAAATAGCAAGAGTTTTATTTCTTCCTTACCAATTTGGATGCCTTTTATTTATTTTTCTTGTCTGACTGCTGTGGCTAGGGCTTCCAGTACTATATTGAATATAAGTGGTGAGACTGAACATCTCTGTTTGCTTTGTTTTTTTAATGTTTATTTATTTTTGAGAGAAAGAGACAGAGCGTGAGTGGGAAAGAGGCAGAGAGAGGGAGACACAGAATATGAAGCAGGCTCCAGGCTCTGAGCTGTCAGCACAGAGTCTGATGTGGGGCTCGAACTCATGAGCCATGAGATCATGATCTGACCTGAAGTCAGATGCTTAACCGACTGAGCCACCCAGGTGCCCCTGTCTTGTTCTTGATCTTAGAGGGAAAGCTTTCTGTTCTTCACCACTGAGGATGATGTGGGCTGTGGGTCTGTCCTATATGGACTTTATTATATTGAATTATATTCTTTGGCTACTCGAGGCCTTTTGTCATTTCATACAAGTTTTAAGATTACTTGTTCTAGTTCTGTGTAAAATAATATTGGTATTTTGATTATGGATCACACTTTGTCAATGTGAAAGCAGTCAAACCCCTTCCAGATAAAGACTGAAATATGGGCATTTGCCCGCTTCCTTTGGATTGAACTCTGGGAGCTAGCCACAGTAAGTACCTGCATGCCTATTAACAACTACTTCTTTGTTTGCTATTATCCTATGTAAATTATGAATACAAGAACCCAAGCTATCACAGGTAATTTGGGGCATATCCCTCAGATAGCAGCTATAAAAGTTAGGCCACTAAATGTGTGCTAAGGGAGAGTCCTCTGACGTGGTTTTATTGTTGGGGTGAATTGGAAGTGGGGTTAGGTCATGCCCACTTGCTCCCCTAGGTTTCAGGAAGGATCATGGCCATTACAGGGAGATGTGTGCTAACTAAAAGCTAGACCCTCAGGCAGCAGCTTCTAAAATTTCCAGTCAAACTCCTTCCTCTGTGCTGAGCCCTAGAGGAAAAGCCACAGCAAGTGCTATGCTCCCATTGTGCACCATTAAGAATTGTTTCTTGGAGGTGGGGGGGGAGCCTGCTTCTGTGGTATAAGCCTGTGGGACTCATCAACACAAGCCCTGGTGGCTTTTAGAGCTACATGTTTTGGAAACCCAAATCTCAGGTGAGAGTCTTCAATTTGGGGCAGTAAGAGTACAGTCCAAACCCTTTGATCCTCAGGGAGAAGCTGGCAGTTGGGGGTTCCCTCCCAATTATATGGCACTGTGCTGGGGGTAGGTTTATGGTAAGAGTGTGCCTCATCCTTTCCTACACGTTTTAATGTGGATATTTTCTCATTTGCCCCATTGTGTTGGAGTCACTAAGCTAGTTTCTGGATTTCTCTCGGAGGGATTTGCTCCATGCATGGCAACATTGAGTGCTGCCATGTTTCTGGAGGGAAATTCAGGAGCCTGCTATGTCACCATTTGGTCCCAGTCCACACTGAGGTTTTGACATTTGTCTTCATTCTTTTCAGCTGAGAATTTTGTAATAGTCTGGTTTTTAAAGTTGATAGTATTTCATCCTTTACTATAGAGTAGTATTTACATTATTGTCCATTAAAATCATAGAATTTGACCCAGATTTTCTTGCTCTGACATATTGCCAATATGGTAACAGTAATAATGTATTTCTATGCATTTATTTTTATAAATAAATCATATCCAGACATTTTTCTATAGGGAGAATGTGTTAACATCAGTTACTCAAAAAGAAAACTTCTAAAAACCATAATGAACTACTGAGAATCCCTGAAAAATAGCCTGGCAGTTTCTTACAAAACTAAACATGCACTAGTCATATGACCCAGCAATTGCACTCTTGGGCATTTATCCCAAGGAAATGAAGCCTTATGTTCACACAAAAACCCTTACATGAATGTTCAAAGCAGCTTCATTACCAAAACAACCCAAATGTTCTCCAGTGGGTGAAAGGTTGAACAACTCTGGTATATTCATATAATAGAATACTATGCAGTTCTAAAACGATAGGAAACATATTACGTTGACCTCAAGAGCATTAGATTTAGGGACACCTGGGTGGCTCAGTCACTTAAGTGTCCAACTCTTTAAATTCGCTTAGAGGGGCGCCTGGGTGGCTCAGTCGGTTAAGCGGCCTTTTGGCTCAGGTCATGATCTCGCGGTCAGTGAGTTCAAGCCCCGCGTCGGGCTCTGTGCTGACAGCTCAGAGCCTGGAGCCTGTTTCAGATTCTGTGTCTCCCTCTCCCTGACCCTCCCCCGTTCATGCTCTGTCTCTCTGTCTCAAAAATAAATAAACGTTAAATAAACAGATAGATAGATAGATAGATAGATAGATAGATAAATTCGCTTAGGTCACAATCCCAGGGTTGTGGAACCAAGCCCCGTGTCAAACTCCATGCTGATCATGGAGATCGCTTAAGATTCTCTCCCTCCTCTCTCTTTGCCCTTCCTCCTGCTCACACTAGCGTTCTCTTTCTCTCTCAATAAATAAACAAACCTTAAAAAAAGTGATAATAGGAGAGACAAAGAGAAACAGATAGCAGATTCATGAATGAAATAGTGAACAGAATATATAAAGAGAAAGCAGTGGCTTTCTTATGTTATATCACTGTCACATATTAAATTTTCTCCTCAAAATTTAGAAAAGGAATGCAAAACATGCAAACACATGAGAATCAATAATCACAAGGATAAAAAAAGATATTTCATACTTGTGTGGTAATGGCCAAGTACTGGGATCCTGAAGTACCACACCAAGGGCATAAAGAACAAGAGTCTGCAAAAAAAAAAAATTACTCTAGTTAGTAAAGGTCTAACAGAGATGAAGTGACTGCCAGAAAGCCGACTCATCCTAAATGCTCTTTTAATACAGATAATGAATACAGAATAAAAATAGAAAGTAAAAGAAGAAAACACAGGCCATTATTTTGATGATTTTATAGTGGGGAAGGCCTCCCTAAGTTTGTCAAAATCTGGAAGTCATAAAGGAATAACAGATTTAACTATGAAAATTTAAAACCTGCATCCAGTTAAAACAAAACAAAACAGACCAAAATCACCAGTGAAAGATAAATAATAAGAAACACATAATAAGTGTTTAATAAATAAAATAATAAGAAAAACACATTTCCCATATAATTGACAATTAGTATGTACAATACACAAAAAGACATTTAAGCTTACTAGAAGAAAGAGTAAGTTAGAAGCACGTAATTCACAAAAGAAGAAATACAAACTGTTAAATATGCATGAAAAGCTGCTCAATCATTCCAATGATCAGGGAAAAGCAAATTAAAATAATGATATAGTATGTCATATAAGAAATGTGTAAAAAGTTCATAAATCCTGAAGTGGTAAGGATATGGAGAGAAAAAGCATTCTCATACACTGTTGCTAAAAATATAAACTGGTTTTTAGAGGGCAACTTAAATTTAATATACATAAGCAGTTTGACCCCAAAACTCTTATTTCTAAGGCTCTCTCTACTCAATACCTATACAAGTATACAGTTTGTAATAACAAAACAAATGATGTCAATCTAAATTTCAACCAATGGAGACTGCTTAAATAAACTACATAACACACTCATACAATGGAATGAATACTCTACATCCATTAAAAATAGTGAGTTGGATCTGTATTAAACACCAGTTATACTAATAGTCATGATACACTTAATTAAAGAAGCAAATTAATGAAGGATATATGAAAAACAACCTTTCACATATAAATTCAGTTTTTACAATAAATACATATATGTATATTACACAGAGGAATATACATACATAGAAAAAGATCTACAAAAATACTTTAGTATTAATAGTAGCACACATGAGGAAGGAAGCCTTTGAATTATTTAGACTTTAAAACAGCATATGTTATTATTATTTAAAAAAACTGTGTCCTTCATTTATTTTATTTAAGTTTATTTATTTTGAAAGAGTGAGTGAGCACAAGTGGGGGAAGGGCAGAGAGTAGGACAGAGAGAAAGAATCCCAAGCATGGTTAACACTGTGAGTGCAGAGCCCAACATGGGGCTTGAACCCACGAACCATGAGATCATGACCTGAACCAAAGTCAGACACTTAACCGACTGAGCCACCCAGGTACCCCGTGTCTTTGATTTAATAACAGGTATAATTTATTGGACATTTTAGACAATACAATTTAAAAATACACACTAAAAGAGTTGAAAAGAACAACTAGATGAGTTAGTAAGTATAACAAATATTTCCTACCTCTCTAGGAATAATAAATTTGTCAACCTTTCCTTCAATATCTTGAAGCCGGGCAGAAACTGGAGTCAGTCTGGCAGTCCGAACTGTTTCACAAAGTACTTGCCGGCAATATCTGTTTAAAAAAAAATTTTTACAGATTTTTACTCTGGGAGAGGCAGTTTGAAATGTACATACATTTTAAAATGTCATTCAACAACTTTAATAATCTTCCAAATTTGAAATAGTCACATCATAATTCTAATGTGTTGGTTTTTTTTTTTCATTTTTCAACGTTTTTATTTATTTTTGGGACAGAGAGAGACAGAGCATGAATGGGGGAGGGGCAGAGAGAGAGGGAGACACAGAATCGGAAACAGGCTCCAGGCTCTGAGCCATCAGCCCAGAACCTGACGCGGGGCTCGAACTCACGGACCGCGAGATCGTGACCTGGCTGAAGTCGGACGCTTAACCGACTGCGCCACCCAGGCGCCCCTCTAATGTGTTTTAAAATAAGTTATGTATTAGAGGTATATAAAGTCCAGGTAGGTATAAAATTAAACAAATGAAAACAACTTTAAAAGTACCAGAAGAAAACTCAAAACAGTTATTTTTATATTTGAGTGCAAAAATCCTTTATTTTTAAAATAAAATAAAAATAAAAATATTGACACGACAGAAATCATAAAGAAAAATACAAATAATCCAAGTATGAAAATGTAACATATTTGCAATTGTAAGTACAACTGAAAAACAACTAGGAAAAATATTATCACAATGCATAACAGCTCTTTAAAAATCCATAATTATTGGGGCATCTAGGTGGCTCACTCAGTTAAGTGTCCGATGCCTGACTTCAGCTGGAGTCATGATCTCATGGTCATGAGATAGAGCCCCAATTGGGGCTCTGCACTGGGCATGGAACCTGCTTGAGATTCTTTCTCTTCCTCTGCCCCACCCCAGCTCGTGCTCGCTCGCTCTCTATCTCTTTCTCCCTAAAAAATAAAAATTTATAAAATAAAAATAAAAATAAAAATAGATAATGAAAATCATCAAACACCCTGACAGAAATATGGACAAACATAAAAAAGTAATTCACATACAACAAAATACAAATGTCCTGCAAACATATGAAGTGATACTCAACCTCTTTAATGGTGGAAAAATTGCCAATTATAGCAAATTAAAAAAAGTTTTTAACGTTTATTCATTTTCGAGACACAGAGACAGAGCATGAGTGGGGGAGGGGTAGAGAGAGAGAGAGAGAGAGGGAGACACAGAATCCAAAGCAGGCTCCAGGCTCTGGGCTGCCAGCACAGAGCCTGACGTGGGGCTCAAACTCACAGACCGTGAGATCATGACCTGAGCCAAAGTCGGATGTTTAACCAACTGAGCCACCCAGGCACCCCTATAGCAACTTTTTTCTTACTTGACAGATCAGCAAAGATGAAATAGAATGACATTAGACAATACTAATAAAAAATGGGGAAAAGAGGGGTGTCTGGGTGGCTCAGTGGGTTGACTTTCGCTCAGGTCATGATCTCAGGGTTCATGAATTCAAGCCCCATATCAGGCTCACTACTATCAGTGCAGAGCCTACTCAGGATCATCTTTCTTCCTCTCTCTCTCTGCCCCTCCCTGGCTTGCGCTCTCTCTCAAAAATAAATATGTTTTTTAAATGGGGAAAAGACATTTATATCCAGTTGTTGGAAATATAAATTGGTACACCCTTTCTGAAGGATAATTTGGCAATGTATAGAAATACTAAGTGTACAACACAATTAGAATAAAAGCTAAAATGTATTGAAATCTTATCATAAGCCAGTTCTATTAAATATTCTCTATGCACCATCTCACTTAATCCTTATTTAAACCTCATGGATGCTATTATTATTTTATTTATTTTTTTATTTATTTTTTTTTCAACGTTTATTTATTTTTGGGACAGAGAGAGACAGAGCATGAACAGGGGAGGGGCAGAGAGAGAGAGAGGGAGACACAGAATCAGAAACAGGCTCCAGGCTCTGAGCCATCAGCCCAGAGCCCGACGCGGGGCTCGAACTCACGGACCGCGAGATCGTGACCTGGCTGAAGTCGGACGCTTAACCGACTGCGCCACCCAGGCGCCCAGCTATTATTATTTTAATTTTACAGATTTTTAGAAATGAGGCAATTTTTTTTTAGTTTTTTTGATTTTTTTTTTATTGAGAGAGAGAGAGAGAGAGACAGAGTGCAAGGGAGGGGCAGAGAGAGAGGGAGACACAGAATCCAAAGCAGGCTCCAGGCTCTGAGCTGTCAGCAAAGAGCGCAATGTGGGGCTGGAACCCATAAACCACAGATCATGACCTGAGCCGAAGTGGGATGCCCAACAGACTGAGCCACCCAGGCGACCCATAAAATGAGGCAATTATTTAAGATCAACACAGCAGGGAAGTGGTGTCAACAGAATTCAAACCTAGGTCTGTCTTAGTCCACAGCCCCTTATCGTAAATACTATGTTACTGTATATATCCTTCAATAATAATCTCACTTCTAGGACTTTATTAATAGAAACAATTGGAAATATTAACAAAAATACAAGTGTAGGAAAGTTGGCTGTTTATAATGTCTAAAAACAACAAAAACAAAGGAGCCAAATCCTTCCTTTCCTCTTTGAACAAGTATTTATTAGGTACCTACTACATTAGAAGCACCATGTTAGATACTGAACTACAACAGTGAACAAGACAGATACCCACAAAGGGAATCAAAGTCTAGTTGGTAGGGAAAGAGAAGGAGGTAGGGAAAGAGAAGGATGACAATTTAAAAAGCATACTAATGGTTATGATAAAGGAAGTTCAGGGATTTGGATAACATATGGCATAGCAGGAGCACCTAACTAAAGAAAGGACTTTGCAGAGAAATAAGCATTTTAGGCTGAGACCTGCTGGAAAAAAAAAAAAAAAAAAAAAAAAAAAAAAAAAGGCGTTAGCTAGAAGACAAAGGAAGAGGGAATCTAGACAAAGGAGTAGTCTGCAAAAGCCAGAAGATAAGAAAGACTACTGCAGCTTTGCAGAAACAAAAGAATGTTAGTATAGCTAAATCCTAGATATGAAAAGGTACAAATAATAAGAGAAAAGATGGGAGAAGAATACAAAGCCCAGCTCTTAGAATGCCTCATAAGCTACACTGGTGAGTTTAAATGTTATCTTAGGGGCAACCAGAAGTCACTGAAGGCTTTTAAATTAGGGAGTCATCTGCCCAGATGCTGACTCCCTAGGTATAGAAAAATCACTAGCACAGTAATTCTCAACATTAGAATTATCTGAGAAGCTTTTGAAAACTGATGCCTGGAGATTGTTGGTATAGAATTGGTCCTAGGTTATCTGTATGTTTAAAGCACCCAGTGTTTACAGTGTGTAGTCACAGCCTCCAGTAGCAACTTGGAAAATGGACTGGAGGGGACCAAGATCCAAGGCTGTTGAAATATCCCACGCAAGTTGATGGTGGTCTGAATAGAGTGGGGGCGATGAAAAGAATTAAAATCAAACTTCCAACTAAAATATGTTTGGAAAGTACAAACAACAAACCTAATAACTGATTGGATGTGGTGGAGTTATACATATATAAAAACACTGTCCATAAAATATTTAGAGAAAAAATTAAATTTACAGAAGATTTATATTTTAAAATATTTTGAAATTTTTTATTTTAAATATATATGTATATATGCACAGAAAAAGCTGGAAAAATAGTAAAAATAGTTAACAGTTGTTATCTCTTAAGGGTACACTTACAAAAAACCTTCACCTTCTACTTCATACACTTCTGTATTATAAAAACTTCAAAAGACAATTATGTATTACTTTCAAAATGAAAGGTTATGAGGAGCCTAGATGGCTCAGTAAGTTAAGCGTGTGACTTCAGCTCAGGTCATGATCTCATGGTTCGTGAGTTCGAGCCCCACATTGGGCTCTGGGCCGACAGCTCAGAGCCTGGAGCCTCCTTTGGATTCTGGGTCTGCCCCTCTCTCTGCCCCTTCTCCCCTTGCACTCTCTCTCTTACTCCCTCAGAAATAAATAAACATCAAAAAATTAAAAAAAATAAAATGAAAGGGTTAAATTTAAGGTAATAAAACTTCCAACATTTTGAAGAATTTGTAAGATAAGTCTCCCTATCTTCTTTTCTATAGTTAAAAGAGGTAAATACAAAGGTAGGGTTGGTCACCTGCTATCCAGACTCAGACTTCAACACCTCAAGCAGTCACAGTTGTTATTAAAAAAAAATCTTTTTAGGAGCGCCTGGGTGGCTCAGTCAGTTGAGCGACCGACTTCGGCTCAGGTCATGATCTCACAGTTCATGAGTTCGAGCCCGCAATGGGCTCTATGCTGACAGCTCAGAGCCTAGAGCCTGGAGCCTGCTTCTGTTTCTGTGTCTCCCTCTCTCTCTGCCCCTAACCCACTCACATTCTGTCTCTGTCTCTCTCAAAAATAAATAAACATTAAAACAAATTTTTTTAATCTTTTTAATTAAGGTATTATTTACATATAAAAATTCATCTATCTCACCTGTACAATTTAATGAACTTTAGTCATTGTGTATAACTGTCAACCACAACCACAAGCAAAATACAGAACAGTTCCCTCACCCTAAAAACTTTTCTCATTCTCCCTCCTAGTTGATCCCCTCCCGATTCCTGGCCCCAGACAACCACTGATCTACTTTCTATCACTACAGTTTTTTCCTTTTCCTAGAATTTCACCTTAATGAAATCATATTGTATGCACACTGTATGTGTTTGACTTCTTTCACTTAATAGAATGACATTTATCCACATTGTTGTATATATATTATATATTTTTTTACTACTTGGTAATATTTCAAGATAACACAATTTGTCTATTTACCAGTTGATCAACATCTGGACTGCTTCTACTTTTTGCTATCATGAATAACATTGCTGTTAAATTGGCATAAAGTTCTCTGTGTGGACATAGTTTTTCGTTTCTCTTGGGTAAATGCCTTGGGGAATTTTGGGGCTATATGGTTAAGTGTATGTTTAACTGCCACATTGTTTTCCAACAGGACTGTACCATTTTGCATTCCCATCACTAAGGTTCCACTTATTTGAACATCAATGATACTATTTTATACAGTTTAATGTAAAGGTTTCCCAGAACTACCTTATGGTTTTTATTTTTGTTTTATTTAAGAGAGAGAGTGTGAGCGGGGGAGAGAGGCAGAGGGAAAGAGAGAGAATCACAAGTGGGCTCCACACCGAGTGTTGAGCCAAAATCAAAAGTTGGATGCTCGACTGAGCCACCCAGGCACCCCTATCTTATGATTTTAAAGAGCAAATTAAATTATCTAAGTCCTATAAAAATATATACCTTTCCCAGATATTATCATTAGCTTTAAATAAGCTGGTTAAACTTATTAGTGAGAATAAGAAGTTCGTGAGTTCAAGCTCTGCGTTGCTCTGTGCTGACAGCTCAGAGCCTGGAGCCTGCTTCAGATTCTGTGTCTCCCTCTCTCTGTGTCCCTTCTCAGCTCACACTCACACTCTCTCTCTCTCAAAAATAATAAACATTAAAAAAATTAAAAAATTAAAAAAAAAAGATAGTTAAACCAATTCAAATTTACCTTTTAATCATCTCTTCTTCTTTTTATTGTATTCTTACCTGAGCTGCTCAATTTTCTCTGGAGTAATGGGATCCTTCCCCAAAACTTGGTCTATCTCTTCATAAAGTTTTTTCTGAACCTCTTCAGAGGTGGTTAAAAAACAGATTGCCCAGGTGCACACTAAGTAAAAATTTATATTAATAGCAATGAAAATAGCTAACTCATAGTTTGGGTACTATTATTATTTTGTTCCTGTATTTTCCTTTTTTTCTGATAGGCAAGATACCTACCAAAAAATAAAACAAGATTATTCACAGGATTTGTACTTCATTGAACAGAACACAAATATTTATAGAACATTCCTAAAGAGATAGTACAATCTGGAAAATTTCTTTCTTAAAAACTGGCAAGTAACTGAAGCCAAAAATGCATTTTAACTTAAGTAAAAATAGTAATGATAATAAATAAACTTCACATCTGAAGGAGTGTTAAATGCTGACAACTGTAACGGACTGTCTGGTTCATCCAACTTTGTGTAATAAAAATACTGATTTATCAGTTCACAGAGGAACCCTAATGAAATGATTCATACAAATCAAAGTAGCAGGAGATTTACCTATAAATCAATACTCTAAATTTTTACTTGTAATGGTAGATACAATGGCTCAAGAATTGGTACCAGTTATTGCTTAGGACAGTGGTTGGTTCTCAAGGTTCTTAAAAACCACCTGGGAATTGATTGATAGCACAACCCCACATTTCGCAGATTCTGATTCAACAGGTTTAGGAGAGTCCACGCATCTATACTTCCAACAAATAACAATTATTTTGATGAACACCAAGATTGGAAGATTATTAAACTTATGGACTTATTTTTGCTTAAAATGGTTTATAGATTATTCACTGAGAAAATGAGAAGATAAGAAAATTACATGATGAACATAAAACAGAGGTAATAAGAGTAGTTATATTTCCTTTAGAAATCCACTGGGATTACAAACTATTCAAAGAATGGAACCATTCAGATACATAGTACCTTTTGCCCTAGATTATGCTTGAGATGACTCGATCTATACTACTTTTCTATGTCAAGTACTTTAAAAAATGCATTAAGTAGTTTCTACCTCCACTTATTAATTATCTCTTTCTTTAACTAAGGGCTGTCTTAAATTTGTTTCAAAGTTACTTTTTTTTAAATGTTTGCTTTATTCACATATTATCCAATTCCGATTCCTGAAAGGACGTACTCACTTTCTAAGTGTTATTACCATTAAAATTTATAGCTGCCTGGTACTCAATTATTTTTTTTTTTTACTCACATCCAGAGTTTATAAAAGGCACATGAGTAACTGCCTGTCCTTAGCTTTTTCCTACAAAAACTTTTTTATTAGGGCTTTTGAGTGAACTACAGAATTTGTATTTCACAAGTGACATGAAAACTTGTACAGACAGTGCATAATATGTATGCATTTTTACAATATATAGTAATATACATTAAAAGAGTACAAGGATATGCATACAGTAGGTACTCATATACCCCACTTTACTGTATCATCACTTAAAATATAATTATATAAGCTTAATAATCTCAAACATTGGTTCTTTTGTAGAACTCCATCAAAAAGTATGACTGAGCACAACTTAAATGTAAGATTTTAAGTCACTGAATGTTCTTTAATTATGATACTGAACCAAAGACACAACTGTATATTTGAGAGATACCTAGGAGGTCATCTAGAGCTAAACTCTTATTTTAGAAAAGGGAAAAATGTAAAGGCAAGTATCTTGCTCAAAGCTAATTAGTAGTAGAGGAAGGACTTTAAAGTTTCCTACTATCTTGACTCTCAAAAACTTTAGAGATACCTTAAAAAATAACCAACCCATGTGCAAACAAACAGTGAGTGATAGGCTAAAATCCCCCCTAAAAACTGCAATACCATTAAAACATTAACTTGACTTTGGAAATGGTCACTTATTGTGTTCTGTATCCAGAGCACAACCAATTTAGATTTTTTTGAAGGTCTTTAGCAAAGATATATTTTAATATAGTAAATTTTTTTAATGTTTATTTTTAGTTTTGAGAGAAAGTGTGAGTAGAGAGAGAGAACTCATGAACAGGAGAAGGGAAGAGAGAAAGGGAGAGGCAGGGAGGGGGGAGGGGCAGAGGATCCAAAGCAGGCTCCATGCTGAGGGCAGAGAGCCCCAGGGGGGCTCAGGATGTAGGGCTCAGGCTGGAACCCAGGAACCCTGAGATCATGGCCTGAGGTCAGATGCTTAACTGACTAAGCCACCCAGGTGCCCCTAATGCAGTAAATTTTTAAAACAAGTTAAGTACTTTTAAAAAAAGTTCAATACATTATTTTTGACACATTTGACCTAAATTCCACAACTCTAGATGTCAAAAATTTTATAAGGAAGAAAAATGTATGGGAAGTTTACAGTTTGAATCATTGTTTTTAAAAAAAGTTGTAAGTGAAATCCTTCAAATATATAATTTTTTTTCTATTTCAAACTGTTATTTTAGTATTTCCTTTAACATTTTATACTAGTATATTTTTAGAAACATACACAGATTTTTATAAACACCATATGAATTAATGGTACTCTGCTAAACTAAAATACAGTAAGGAAACATAGAAACATATCACACATTTTAGAATTTTAAGTAAAAATCACCTTCAATTCTACCAAGAGAGGAGTTCTTTTAAATTGTGATCTCTGTGGCCTATATCCTCTGTTGGTAGACCTTAATAAGAGCAAACTGGATTGGAGTCAAAGAGAAAAGCCGCAGCAGGAAATTGAAAATCTCACTGCTCTGGTTGGAAAAGTGTCAATAGCAGTTCATTTTAAAGGCACTAACTAGAATTCACAATCCATAAACTGTGTCAAGAAATTTATGGCAATGTTCAGAGGTGGCATAGAGCACCTGGGGTTAAAAAAAAAAAAAAGGCAGCTGTGTGAATCAAGCCTTTCAAACAAGAATAAAGAAGAAAAGAGACAGGAAATTATAAAGAGGTCTTGCAAACAATGTTTCTTTTGTTTTATCCCTGTGTATAATATCTCTCAAAAAAATCAGTTTATACTTACATTTTGCAGTTATTATGCAACTGGCCAGAGAAAATATCATACTGTCTTCAAGGATCTAGGAAAGAAAACTAAGTTTAGAAAGTGTAAAATGTTTAAGGTGGCCTCTATTAGATCCTATTAAAATAATGTGTAGTATAGAATTCAGGTCAAGGAAAGGAAAAAAAAGTCTATTATTTCTTTACAATGTTTTCACTTAAAAAAAGTCTAATGTAAAAACCAATCTAAATACTGTATTGATTTTTTGATGCAATAAACATTTATCAGTAATATCACTGGCTCATGATATGTTTTTTTGCAAATATCACTGGCTCAATCCTATCTTTCTGGCTTGGCCCGATGCAGCAGCAAAGCCTCAAGAACAATGGAGAAGTTGCCATTGTCCTTGGAGCCTTATTCAATTTCTGCACCCATACACATACCCAGCAAACCATTCTATCTCTGAAATTTGCATGCATAGAGTGGGCAGAAGATTCCTATAAACAACAGGTGTGGACTCTTGTTCTTTGCCTGACAACACCACATAGTGGTATGCTGGGGGTAACAGAGGCACCCTGGGAACAAGCCAAGCTGCTATATCTAGTCATTTAGGTAGAGCAGCTTGGCTGATAAAGACTTCTATAAGTCCACGGGGCACCTGTGTGGCTCAGTTGGTTGGGTATCCGACTTCAGCTCAGGTCATGACCTCACAGACCATGAGTTCGAGCCCCGCATCAGGCTATGTGCTGACAGCTCGTGGCCTGGAGCCTGATTCGGATTCTGTGTCTTCCTCTCTCTCTGCCCCTCCCCTACTTGTGCTCTTCTCTCTCTCTCAAAAATAAACTTAAAAAAAAAAAGACTTATACAAGTCCTCCTCTTTTATGATAGAAGAATTTTGATTCAGTATTTGCTTACTCAATATTAATTAATATACAGCTGATTCAAAGATCTAAATACCTGTACTAACATGAGACTAAAATACCTATACTATTTATAGATGATGTACAATAAAAGAGAAGCCACTAAATTTTAGGAGGGAATCTGGATTAAAGTGAATAAAAAACATACTATACATGTGTGATTATCATTTATTTGATAAACACTGAACAATTACATCACCTGCTGGTCATTAAGGTTCCCTTGTACTAAGGAGTCAATGAAAACATGTTGACTGAAGTTCCTTCCTTTTCGTTCTTTTATGATTTTCTTTAAGATATATTCCAGTTGCATAAGAGCTTAGAGAAGAAATCCAAAAAAATTTAGAATATAAACATTTTTAAAGACTGAACATTTTTTTTAAATTTTTTTTCAATGTTTATTTATTTTTGGGACAGAGAGAGACAGAGCATGAATGGGGGAAGGGCAAAGAGAGAGGGAGACACAGAATCGGAAACAGGCTCCAGGCTCTGACCCATCAGCCCAGAGCCTGACGCGGGGCTCGAACTCACGCACCGCGAGATCGTGACCTGGCTGAAGTCGGACGCTTAACCGACTGCGCCACCCAGGCGCCCCAAGACTGAACATTTTTTAATACTTTTGTACACTGTTGCTATGTGCAAAACAAAGCTTTCAAAAGTAAAAGAGGTGTAACCGACAATTTTTAAAAAGCGAATTTATGCTTAAATTCATGAACTTTCTTTTCCTTATTTTTTGCTAAATTTTACATATAAAAAGCTGTTTAAAGCATGTAGGTACAATTTAAGGAATAATTATAAAGCAAACACCCATAACAGCACCACCTACATCAAGAAGTAGAACTAATGCCAGCACTTGGGAGGCCTCCACACACGTAAACCTCTCCTATGATATTATCTACTTTCCTTCTAAATTCTGTCTTTTTAACTCCATTCCTCTCCCACATCAGGCATTTAGGAACAGAAACAGATGTAAAATAATCAGAAAAGTAGATTTATGAAACCAGAAGGATACAGAATAAATAACTGATATCCAACAGTCAAAATTATCCCGAAGTCATTGCTCAGTCTCCATCTTACTTGACCCATCACAGGATTTGATGATGTTGATCACATAGCCTCCAGGTGTAAAATTTTCATTTGAATCTTGGGGTTCCAATGTTCTCCTGGACTCCATACTTATCCTACCTTGTTGCCTGCTCATTCTGTCTCCTTTTGTTGATTCCTTCTCTTGAATTTCTTAATGATATAATGTCCAAGGTCAGGACCGAGTTTTTGGACCTCTTCTCTTTTACTATTACATTCTTTACCTTGATGGTCACTAGTCTCAAGGCTTTAAATACAAGCTATTGACTGAACACTCACAAATTTATATTTATAGTCAGGAACTCTTTCCCCTTAACTCCAGACTCACGTATCTAACAACCAACTTATTAACCTCTCCACTTAGATGTCTGAAGCATATTAAACATAATATATACACAAATGAACTCTTGATTTTTCCCCACCAAAACTCGATCGTCCTACAGTCTGCCCCCTCTCCTTCATTCTCCAACTACTTCATTCTCCAACTACTCAGGCCTAAAACCTTGGTGTCACCTTCTCCCTTATACCACACAACTAATCTGTCAGTTAATGCTGGTGTTCTACCTCCAAAATACAGAATTATTCTCCCTTACTATTTTTTTTTAATTCTATATTTTCTGTTGCCTGCCACCTAGTCCAATCCACATTATTTCTCTTGCCTGTTTCATTGCAATAGCCCCTGAATTAGTCCCTGCTTCTGCTCTAGGTGCCTATAATCCACCACAGCAGCCAGAATGACCCTTTAAAAACATAACCCAGATTGGGGTGCCTGGCTGGCTTAGGTGGTAGAGCATGCAACTCTTGATTTTAGAGTTATAAACTCAAGCCCCACGTTGGATGTGGAGATTACTTAAAAATAAAATCTCTGGGTGCCCCTGGGTGGCTCAGTTGGTTAACTGTCTGACTCTTAATTTCAGCTCAGGTCATAATCTCATGGTTCATGGGAATGAGCCTCACATTAGGCTCTGTGGTGACAGTGCAGAGCCTGCTTGGGATTCTCTCTCTTTCTCTCTCTCAAAATAAATAAACATTAAGAAACAGTAAAATAAAGTAAGATCTTCAATAAAATAAAATAAAATAAAATAAAATAAAATAAAATAAAATAAAATAAAATAAAATCTTTAAGGAAAAAAAGCAAACATAACTCAGACTATAACTGTTCAAAACCTTCCAGTGGCTTCCTATCTCATAGTAACAACCTAGTTTACAATGATCTATAATTCTGACAAAACCTGTTCCTCTCCCCAATCTTTCCGGTCTCATCTCCTTCTATTCCTTTTCTGACTGTCTCCTCTCCAGCCACAAAGTTCCCTGTACACCAAATAAACCAGAATCCCACCTCAAGGACTTTGTAATTACTTTCCCTCTACATGGAATCTCCTTCCTTTGGATATGGAGATATTCACATGGAGATCTGCATCGCCTGGTTTCCAGTGTTAGCTCATAAGTCACCTAATCTTAGTGAGGCCTTTCCTAATAACTAACCCTATTCAAAATTGCAACCTTCTCATCCCTGGCACGCCCTATTCCCCCTCCTGATTTAATTGTCTCCATAGCACTTTTCATCTTTTAACACACTATTCGGTTTACTTATTTAAAATTATTGGGGGTGCCTGGGTGGCTCAGTCAGTTAAGCATCTGAACTTCAGTTCAAGTCATGACCTCACTCATGGTTCGTGAGTTCAAGCCCTGCATCAGGATCCGTGTTGACAGCGTGGAGCCTGGAGACTGGTTCAGATTCTGTGTCTCCCTCTCTCCCGGACCCTGCCCCGCTCTCTCTCAAAAATAAATAAACGTTAAAAGAAAAAATTTTTAAATACATAAAGTAAAATAAAATAAAATAAAGTAAAATAAAGTAAAATAAAATAAAATGAAATAAAATAATTGGCTGCCTCTTCCCACTAGAATGTGGAGCCACAAGGACAGGAATTGTTTGTTCTGTTCATGGACATCTCCCCAGCACCAAAATCATACCAGAATATTACAGATACTCAGTAAATAGTTATAGAGTGACATGAATGTAACACATTAGTGATTAATATGAGAAATTATTAACACTGTACTGCAATGGTTCCCAACTTTGCTATAGATAAGAATCACCTAGGAAGCTTTTTCTAAAAAATCGTAAAGTACAAGTCACACCTCATACCAATTAAATCCGAATGTTTAGGAATGGAAGCCTGGCTTCAATATATATATATTGAATATATATATTGAATATATATATTGAAAATATATATATATATTTATTTATTTTTAAATAGTTGTTTGTTTGTTTGTTTTTAGTGATCTCTACACACAGTGTGGGGCTGGAACTCATGACCTCGAGATCAAGAGCCATATCTCTGCCGACTGAGCTAGCACCCCTTATATTTTTTTAAAGATTCAATGTTTAGCAAAGTTTGGGAACTATTTCTGTACGTTCTCAAACCTACAGGTACATCAAAATAACCCAGAAAGCTTTCATAAAAATATCTGATGCCCAGGGCACCTCTCTCTCAGACTCCAAATAAACTGGCTTAGGGTAGGGCCTGATCTTCACTTTTGTGTCTTAAGTTCCCAAAGTGATTTTAATGTATAGACCAGGTTGGAAATTACTCACTTGAACAAAGGATGCACTGATCCAGCCATGGGATCCCAGTCACATAAACCAACACAGACTCATTTTCAATAAAAGCTCATACTTTATTTATGCCAATGTTACAACCCAAGTAACGCATCATGTTAGACAATCTACTTTTATTTAGAATCAAAGAATGTAAATTATTTTAATTTTGTATAAATTGAACCAATATTTGTGAAATACTTTTTTTTATTAAAGGGTATGAATCCTAATGCATCCATCAAGATAATCACAATGATACTGAAAACCAGAGTATAGAAAATATGTCTGTTAAATTGGCTTTTGGGGGCTTATGTTGGACCTCAAAGGAATCACTAGAATGGTAAGCCCCATGAGGGCAGAGATTTTTGTCTCCTTCACACAAAATAATGCCTCAATAACATTTGTTGAAAAGAATGAAGGAAGAGAGGCACTTAGCTGGCTCAGTCAGCAGAGCATGGGACTCTTGATCTCAGGGTTATGAGTTCAAGCCCCATGGTTGGGTGTAGAGATTGCTTAAAAAATAAAACCTTTAGAAATAAAAGAAAGAAAGAGAAGGTAGGAAGAGACTCCTGGGAAGCAACACTATTATATATGAAAAATAATCCATTTTTTCAATACAGCCCATGTACTTTAATTTACCCTACTTTCAAAAAAAGAACCAAAGCAGCTGAAAATAAAGGCATTAAAGTATTACAATCATAGGGGCACCTGGGTGGCTCAGTCGGTTGAGCGTCCAGCTTTGGCTCAGGTCATGATCTCGCGGTTTGTGAGTTCAAACCCTGCATCGGGCTCTGTACTGACAGTTCAGAGCCTGGAGCCTGCTTCAGATTCTGTGTCTCCCTCTCGCTGTGCCCCTCCCCTGCTTGTGCTCTGTCTGTCTGTCTCTCAAAGATAAGTAAACATTAAAAAAAATTTTTTTAAGTATTACAACCATAAAATTACTGACAGAAAATAAAAGGGAGAATAATTTTGTGCAGCTTTCATAAATTAAAATTGTTATTTTTCTGTGCAAATTTTATAAAGTTATAACCAATGCCCAACAATTTTAAAAATATTTTTACTCAACGTTATAATAGCAAGACTTTTTACATAGCTACATTTTTTACAAAAAATCTATACAACATTTAAGTTGATATTATTTCCTTAGTAATTCCTACATTGTTGGACATCTAGATTGTTTCTCGTTTTCTACTTAGCACTACAAAGCACTACAAAAAAATATTCATGATTTTTTCTTCTTTTAGATAATTTCATTTATTATTTATGACTTTAATATGTATTATCAAATTGCTTTCCCAGGACTGTACCCTTACATTTTCCTATAGGCTATACCAACCTCATTCTACAGTGAGTACTAGAGCTTTGTTTACTGATTCACTGCTTTTTCCTCTTTTGTTAAAGAAAAACCTTTAATATAGGAAACACAGGAGAAAAATATAAAGAGAGAAAATATAAATGACCTATAATCTCATGATTCAGAGACAACCTTATTAAAATTGGGGCACATATCCTTTTGTCCTTACTATAATTTAAGAGTAGTAAAACTTACCATCTTCATATTGTTTTTTCCGAGTTATACTTTTATCAAGTGATCCATCTAAAAAGCCTTTTCCAATTTCAGACCAAACCTGAAAATAGAAAAACATACCTATTATCTTAATAAAGTACATTTTCTAAAGAATGACACGCAATCTAAGCTAATAATTGAGGATTTCGTATCTTACCAACAGATCTGATAATTAAGCTCTCCCTTTTAAAATTGGGCTAATCGGGGCACCTGGGTGGCTCAGTCAGTTAAGCATGCAACTCTGGATCTTGGCTCAGGTCATGATCTCACGGTTTATGAGTTTGAGCCCTGCATCCGGCTCTGTGCTGACAATGTGGAGCCTGTTTGGGATCCTCTCACTCTCTGCCTCTCCCTCTCTCTCAAAATAAATAAACACTTAAAAAAAAAATTTTTTTTTTTTTTAAATAAAAGTGGGCCAGTCATTCACTCCAGAGTCTCTGAAGATAGAGTTCAAATATATTTTAATAATTTCAGGGGCGCCTGGGTGGCGCAGTCGGTTAAGCGTCCGACTTCAGCCAGGTCACGATCTCGCGGTCCGTGAGTTCGAGCCCCGCGTCGGGCTCTGGGCTGATGGCTCGGAGCCTGGAGCCTGTTTCCGATTCTGTGTCTCCCTCTCTCTCTGCCCCTCCCCGTTCATGCTCTGTCTCTCTCTGTCCCAAAAATAAATAAACGTTGAAAAAAAAAATTAAAAATAAAAAAAAATAAAAAAAAAATAATAATTTCAGTCAAGGCACTTTAAAACTAATTACAGTTAAAAAGTAAAAGTTCGTTGGGGCTCCTGGGTGGCTCAGTCGGTTAAGTGATGACTCTTAATTTCAGCTCAGGGCATGATCTCACAGTTCATGGGTTTGAGCCCCATGCTGGGTTCTATGCTGTCAGTGTGGAGCCTGGAGCCAGCTTGGGATTCTCTGTCTCTCTCTGTCTCTCTGCCCTTTCCTTGATTGCACTCACTCTCATTCTCTCTCTCTCAAAAATAAATAAATATTAAAAAAATAATTAAGTAAAATAAAAAAATGTAATGTCAAAAAACAAAGAAAAGGTGAGGAACTATTCCACATTAAAGAGGTCTGGCCACGGGGTGCCTGGGTGGCTCAGTCGCTTGAACATCCGACTTCAGCTCAAGTCACGATCTCATGGTCCGTGAGTTCGAGCCCCGCATCGGGCTCTGGGCTGATGGCTCAGAGCCTGGAGCCTGCTTCCAGTTCTGTGTCTCCCTCTCTCTCTGGCCCTCTCCTAGCTCACACACTCTCTCTCTCTCTCAAAAATAAATAAACATAAAAAAAAAAAAAGAAATTTGAATATGGGCTGTGGAGAACAGTATTATATGAATGTTCAATTTCCCAAGTTTGAAAACTATGTTGTTGCTATATAAGAGAATATCCTTGTGTTTAGGAAATACAGACTGGAGTATTTAGGGGGAAAAAAGACAAAATGTCCACTTTTTTTCTCAAATGGTTTCAGTAATGGTTCGAAAGAGGTAGGTAATGAATTACAAAAGCAAATGGGGCAAAATGTAAACAACTGGTGAACCTGGGTAAAAGATATATGGGAATTCCTTACACTAGTTGCAACTAGTTTCTGTAAGTTTTAAATTATTTCTATTTTAAAGTTATAAGGAAAGAATGAAAAAGGAAGAAAAAGAAAATATCAGCATGAAAACATACTAGAAATAACAGGTCACCGTATAAGTAACAGTGGAGGTCTCTTAAAAACTGCTGTCTTACATGGGGTACCTGGGTGGCTCAGTCATTGGGATACTGACCTAAGCTCAGGTCATGATCTTGCAGTTCGTGGGTTTGAGCCCCGCATCAGGCTCTGTGCTGGCAGCTCGGAGCCTGAAGCCTGCTTCAAATTCTGTGTCTCCATCTCTCTGCCCACCCTGTGCTCATGCTCTGTCTCTCTCTCTATCAAAAATAAATTAACACTGGGGCGCCTGGGTGGCACAGTCGGTTAAGCGTCCGACTTCAGCCAGGTCACGATCTCGCGGTGCGTGAGTTCGAGCCCCTCTTCGGGCTCTGGGCTGATGGCTCAGAGCCTGGAGCCTGTTTCCGATTCTGTGTCTCCCTCTCTCTCTGCCCCTCCCCCGTTCATGCTCTGTCTCTCTCTGTCCCACAAATAAATAAACGTTGAAAAAAAAAATTAAAAAAAAAATAAATAAATAAAATAAATTAACATTAAAAGAAAAAAATTTTTAAAAAAATGTTGTCTTGTCAATATGAAAAAAAATCAGACAAAAATAACTGAGTCAAAAATTGTTTCTTCATTAAAATATGAAAACATTTTAGGAATTCCTTAATCAATTTATTTTGACTGGGTATACAAACTAGTTTACTCCAGGAAGTGGAATTTAGAGTGATTTTTCTACTTTTATTTTTACACTCCTATGTGGATGTTTCATAAAAATGTGTGTGTGTGTGTGTGTGTGTGTGTATATGTATATATATATATACATATATATATACATAAATATAATATACACATATATTTTTCTTTTTGAGAGAAAGCAAGTGCGAGCAGGGGAGAGGGGCAGAGGGAGAGAGAGAGAGAGGAACCTAAACATGCTCCAAGCTCAACATGGAGCCCGATGTGGGGTTCGATCCCATGACCCTGGGATCATGACATGAGGTGAAATCAAGGGTCGGATGCTCAACCAACTGAACCAGGCGCCCTAAGAAACATACATTTTTTAGTCATCAGGCATAAAAATTAAACCATTTTAATGGGAAGAAGCATATTAAATAACAGGGAATCAAACCACAGTTCCTAGTGATTTTTGTTTAAAAAAATTTTTTTAAATGTTTATTTACTTTTGAGAGACAGAGTGTGATCGGGGAAGGGGCAGAGACAGAGGGAGACACAGAATCCGAAGCAGGCTCCAAGCTCTGAGCTGTCAGCACAGAGCCCGATGGGGGCTTGAACCCATGAACCGCGAGATCATGACCTGAGCTGAAGTTGGATGCTCAACCGACTGAGCGACCCAGGTGCCCCTCTAGTGATTTTTGTTTTAAACACATTATCCCAGTTATTTAACCAAAATGTTTTTATATATTTGAATAAAATAAGGAATAATTAATTTCTCAGAGACCCAAAATGTGGCCAATGACCTAAGTATGATTTGAATTGAATAAATTAATTTAATATTGGGATTAAACACATGAATGCTGAAATTGATAAAAATACAGAAGAAAATAAATTCCATATGTGAATCTAGAAAAAAACACAAAATAAATCATTTTTAGACTGAATTAGTCTTTCTTCAAATCATATTCATTTCATTTTAATGCTCTACTGGCTTTAATTTCTTTCTATATGGGACATAGTCTAGTTCTATTAAAGTTTTTCTCTTTATTCTAGAATTCAGTATCATTTTATAACATTCTTCTAAGTATTAAAAGGAAATTTCTTTAGTCACCCACTTTTTACATTTCAAAAAGTAACTGCTGAAAAAAAGTAATTTTTACATTTTTGAAAAATACAATTATCTTTGCTTGCATTGTTGATTTAGCCCCAAACGGAAATTCTATACTACAGGATGTGACATCTTTTTCTTGAGAGGCAAAGTCTACATTATTCAACTATCCAATTTGATTGAAAGAATAATTTTAAATTTGGCCCTAGACTTACTGTGCCATGATTCTTCTGAAAGTGAATGACTTCCTGGTCATCTTCAAATGTACTACCCATCACCATCTGTGTAACAGACTTCATAGCAAAACCAAGCATATGCTGGCAGAGGGGTACATGCTGCGAATCTGGGTAGGAGAGCCATTTATCTAATAATTCTTCTGAAAGCTGGAAGAGAACAGAAAACCACAATGATTTACTATTTCTTCTTGCTAGAAAAATTCAGCAAGTAGATTAATTTCACAGTGCAACTCTGTAATCAAAGTAAACATTCAAGTGTTTATTTCAACTGTCAGGCAACTTTGGCTCCACCTGTAATTATATCTTCAAGGATTCAGGTTCAGATTCTGTCAAAGGGTTGATTTGCAAAACAAAACAAAACAACCACCACAATAATAAAAAGAGAAAATATAAATTACAAATTCAAGAGCTGGTAGAACCTTAAGCCTAATCTTAGTCTCTAATTAAAAATAGTAAAGGTTCATCACAGAATGCCTGTGATAAATATATGAATATGTAAAACCTTAGACATGCGCCAGTGACAGAAACCTCTCATAGTCTCTTTGTCATTCCTTCATTCAAAAATATTTATTAAATCCCTTGTGGAATAAAAACAATGGGTAGTAAATAGATCAAAAGCTTTGGAGTAGAAAAACCTTGGTGTTACTTCAGGCTCTATCTCTTAGAAGCATTGTGGCTTTGAGCAATTTGCTTAACTTTTCCAAGGTTCAGGTGTCTCAACCATTATATATGGATGACATCTACCTTGAATGGCTGCTGTGATATGGTAATTATAACCACATCATATAATGCAGGAAGAGTTTTTGTAAGGTAATATACATGAATTTAAGTTCCTTTCCCACATGAAATTCATGAAAGTTTTGTCACAGTATAAAGGATTAAAATTAAATGTGAGAAATAAAATAAATGCTTAAAATGAAAAGATTAGCACTACGTAGGTTTATACCAACTTAAAGTAACATATCTGGAGTACTTTTTTTTTGAGAAAGGGAAGGGAAGCTTTAATGATTCCATAGTATCAAGATTAACAAATATACCTTTTTTAAAGTTTACTTTGAGACAGCACACATGTATGTGAAAGCAGGGGAGGAGCAGAGAGAGAGAGGGAGAGAATCCCAAGCAGGATCCACACTATTAGTGCAGAACCCAACTCGGGGCTCAATCCCACAAACCACAAGATCATAACCTGAGCCTAAATTAAGATCAAACTCAACTGACTGAGCCAACTGGGTGCCCCAAATATACTTTAAAAATCTCTTTGAGATGGGTGAAGATGAAGAAAACAGGAAGATAATTATTAAAACAGAGCTACATTATTAAAAAATAAATTTCAGGGGCGCCTGGGTGGCTCAGTTAAGTGTCCAACTTCAGCTCAGGTTGTGATCTCATGGTGCATTAGTTGGAACCTCACATCAGGCTCACTGCTGTCAATGCACAGCCTGCTTGGGATTTTCATTCTCCCCCCACCCCTCTGCCCCTCCCTTGCTTATGTCTTTTCTCTCTCTCAAAATACATAAAAACTTAAAAAAAAATTTTAATTAATTTCATGTTATGGACAAAATAATCTCAGATACTTTAAAAACTTAGAATTCTACAGTTATTACTCAAGTTTACATAACTTCATACTAAAAGATGAAAAAAGGGGCACCTGGGTGGCTCAACTGGTCAAAGGTCCAAATTCAGCTCAGGTCATGATCGTGCAGTCTGTGAGTTCGAGCCCTGCATCAGGCTCTGCACTGACAGCTCAGAGCCTGGAGTCTGCTTCAGATTCTGTGCCTCCCTCTCCTTCTCTGCCCCTCCCCCATTCACATTTGATCTCTCTTTCTCTCTCTCAAAAATAAATAAACATTTTAAAAATTAAAAAAAAAAAATAAAAGGTGAAAAAAGATTTTGGAAACAAACCATTAAAGTGACAATATTTCTAGGTAGAACTGGAAGAGCTAATGTAAGTTTGACTTATGGGTAATTATAGAAGTTTCAAACGTGAAAACTAAATATTAGGGGTAAAAAAGCTTTCTTATAGATTGAGTGCCTGGGTGGCTCAGTCAGTTGAACATCTAGCTCTTGGTTTCAGCTCAGGTCATGATCTTACAGTTTCTGGGATCGAGACCCATGTCAGCCTCTGTGCTGACAGATTGGAGCCTGCTTGGGTTTCTCTCTCTCTCTCTGACTCTCCCCTGCTTGTGCGCACTCTCTCTCACAAAATAAATAAATATAAAAACATTTTTTTAAAAGTTTTGTGGAAAAAATAAAACATATTAATAGATATAAGATAAACCAGTAAGATTTCCTTTGTCTAAACATGAAAGTTTTTTTCCTTCAGAAAACATTATTTTCCTTAGTATGCATGAGATTTTGTCTCAAAACAATTCTAGTACAACTATATAACTTGCAAACATCTCAGCTTCATGCACAGAACTGGGAAACCTAACTGTGTGTTAAGTGTTCACCCACTCAGACTACAATGCCAGACTGCACCTTTTTCATCACTCCATCTACTCCTAAATAAGTCATCAGGCCCAATGCCATGTGACAAAACTACAACCTCATCATTTACAATCTTAGTGTTGAGGTATTTGTTTGAATTTATTCCAAGTATCATATGTCAATGCTGAGCCTTTACTTTGATTCTTACATTCATTTTAATTTTTTAATAAAATGTATTTATTTATTTTGAAGGAAAGAGAGTGAAAGCAAGTGAGCATGAGTGTGGGAAGGGCAGAAAGGGAGAAAGAGAGAATCCCAAGGAGGCTCTGCACTATTACTGCAGAGCCTGATGCGGGGTTCAAACTCACAAACTGCAAGATCATGACCAGAGCCAAAATCAAGAATCTGATGCTTAACCGACTGAGCCACCCAGGCACCCCGATCCTTGCATTTAAAGAATTTACAGGGCGCCTGGGTGGCTCAGTTGGTTCAGTATCGACTTCGGCTCAGGTCATGATCTAACGGCTCATGAGTTCAACCCTCGAATCCTCTCTCTGTGGTCAGCACAGAGTCCGCTTCAGATCTTCTGTCCCTCTCTCTTTGTCCCTACCCTGCTTGCGCTCGCTCTCTCAAAAATAAATAAAAAACATTAAAAAGAAAAAAAAGCCACCAATAGGATTCCAAACTCTTAAATCATAATAAAGTAGAATTTACTTTGGTATTAACAGTGAATTCCATTTATTTATTTTTCCATTTAATCTTGAAAATGCTTACACTCTGTTTAACCATTAAGTATGTCTTTTTTCCACTAATTTGAAATACCACTCACTCTTTATATACTGGATTCACACATGAACTTGGGACTTTTTCTGGACATTGTCTATTTTGTTGACTACACATATGCCACTACCATAACTTTGAAAATTTATTTTATGTTTATAATGTGTCCTATTATTATTTTCTTTCAAAATGTTCCAGAAGAATGACTTCCAGAATGGTGGAGTGAGGGCCTTGTTGATATTGTTCTTCCTCTAAAACAATGCTAACACATGCACACCAATGAAACAATAAAAATCAATCATTTCAGCACGGTGGCAATTAACCAGGATCCAGTGCCCACTGAGAAGTATCTAGTCAACAAAAACCACAGAACCTCAGTAGGACAGTGGGGTCTGTGATGCTTTAAAAAAAAAAAAAAATTAACGTTTATTCATTTTTGAGAGAGACAGAGCATGAGTGGAGGATGGGTAAAGAGAGAGGGAGACACAGAATCTGAAGCAGGCTCCAGGCTCCAAGCTGCAGCACAGAGCCTGATGTGGGGCTCGAACTCATGGAACGAGAGATCATGAGCTGAGCTAAAGTCAGACACTTAACGGACTGAGCTACCCAGCTGCCCCTGTGATGTTTTAAGTTAAGGTTATTTCCATCTCTCTTCTCTCTCCAGCTCAGTAGTAGCATGGTAGCCAAAAGCCAACAGCATTGCAGACAACACAGAAACCTGACATCTTTGGAGTGTTATTAAAGCGTGATCACCACTGGTTATCAAATGGTCACTGAAAATGGGGTAGGGAATCCCAAGACTCTCTCCTTCTCCAAAAGCAAGTAATGGGCTGGCCCAAACTCAGAATCAGCTTCCAAAAAACTCTACAACACAGTCAAAAACACAGCAGCCAGGGGAAAGCCTGGTGAAGAAAGAAGCTGCTACTTTGCGGTAAGCACTGTGGCATTTTAAACAACCTTCCTACCATCTCCAAACCCCAGACAGGCAACAGCTATGACAACAGCAGTCCACATTCCTGCTACAGAGTGCTAGGAAGCAATACAGGCATTATTCTCAAAGAACTGTAGTTGTGAGTCTCAATCTGCCTGGCAGCTCCCATCAAGGACTGATGCAAAGGCTTTCCTTTATTTTGCACAACTCTACATTCTCAGAGTGTTCCTAGGACACATTCTTGGGTAGTTTGTGCTGAAAACATTTAAAGGCACAGGTATTGGCCACAACAGCTGGAGCAAGAAACCACATTTGAGACAAGCAAGTAACAGACTAAGAAGCCTGGGAAGGAAGTGGTTAGGAGAGGAGATAAATGTGGGAATAAGATCTTTTGAAAGTTTCTGCATATACCAGGATTATTAAGAAAGCCATGCACATGCCAAAGAGCAGGATATATGCTCAGAGAAGGCTGGAGAAGAGTAAACTTTCACAGCTGACAGGTCTTTTGGCTCCATACAAGTAGGAAGTGAAAGCTGAAGTGGATTTATAAAAGGCCCAGATAAATGTTAAAGGAGGGCCCAAATGCAAAGCCAATCTACAAATACTGGAAGAGTTTTTGTTTCTGTTTTGTTTTTAAATGGCTTCATGCCCAGTGTGGCACCTGTCTTGAGGCTTGAACTAATGACCATGGGATCAAGACCTGAGCTGAGATCAAGAGTCTGATGCTATACCAGCTGAGGCACCCCAGTGCCCAAGAGTTTTTTTCTTTTTACTTTTCTTCTTTTCTTTTGTCAAGTGTTTAAGGTAAATCTGTCAACACCAGCTGACCATTAAGCTAACAGAACAGATGCTTCCAGTGGCCATACATGAGAAGAATACAGACCTTACAAAAACAGGAAAGGCACTAAATAAGCAAACAGCAACACTGCACAACAAACAGCAAGAAGAACCTCTGAGGAAGGTAAAGAATCTGATTTTGAGGGAGGAGTTAAGATGGTGAAGTAAGGGGACCGGGATTTCCCTTGTCCCTCAAACACAGCTGTAATGAGGTCAGATCACTTCGAACACCCAGGAAATCAATTTGTGGAGTTGCACAAGGATCTCCACAGGTGGAAGGAGACAGCTTGGCAGGATCAACGTGCGTGTGTGTGTGAACTGGCAGAGATAAAACGGAGTAGGCAGGGAAGGGAGGGAACCCCTTCTGTGGAGAGACAAAAGGGAGAGAAAGTGAGAGGGTTTTGGTATCAACTTAGCACAAGAGGAAAACCTCTCCAGACCACGGACTAGGGAGTGAGAAATACATAGAGTGCCAGTTTCTATTTTGCAAACAGCCTTAGGAGCTGAAACTCAGAGGTAGCAAAATGTGCGACTTTCTTTCGACTTTCTCCAGATGGAATCTGCTACCCTATGTGCATACCTGGGTGGGTAGAGAGCCAGCCCCTGGGCTCTGTAGCGATCTCAGGGACACACTGGGAGAGAACAGTCCCCTTCCTCAAGTACTGTGGGAAGAGGGTTTATTGCCTCCCCACGGACAAAAGAGGCCTTTTATCAGCTGACTGAGGGGTGCTACACCAGAACATGGTCTGAGTGGTACAGGGCCCTTTAAGACATCAGGTTTTGAATCCCAGGCTGAGCACCTAGAAGACACAGGATTACTGTGGAGCAGGGCAAACTGAACCTGTGCTATTCTTTGAGGGCTGCTTGAACAGTGTGGTTTGAGACATCCAGTCCAGGGAAGAGAGACTGGGGTGTCTCCATTTTTCTCCCCAATACCAATACAGTGGGACTTTGGAGAGCATCACAGCAACCCCCAGTGGAGGCAGGACCTACTTACACCAAACCCCACCCCTCCATGCCTGGCAACAGCTTATCCACTAGAGGATGACTAACTGACCCAAGGCAGCAGGCATCTCCTCCAGACAAGCGCAACCACCGGTTCCCCCACCACCCTTTTCTGTTTTTTTTTAAGGGTTACTTCAATTAACAAATCAAAGTGCACTTGGTTGAAGGTCCAAACACTCCACTACTACAAGCAAGGAGGAGCTTTGCAGAGGACTGACCAGTGCAATAGAGCAGCCAAAACACAACAGAGTGCACGCAACACACTCCAGAAACATTTCTGAAGTGCCAGGCCCTGGACAGTGTATGACCCCTTTTTAATATAGTGGTACTTGCAGGTGCAGAACACGTAACAAGCTATGAAAACACATAAAAGACAGAAACCTAACCAAAATGATGAAATGGAAGAACTCTCCTTAAAAGAAGAAAATTCAGGAAGAAATGGCAGCCAGAGAATTGCTCAAAACAAATATAAACAATATTTCTGAACAAGAATTTACAATAACAGTCATAAGACTAATAGGTGGGCTTGAGAAAAGCATAGAAGACAGCAGAGAAATTATATCTGCAGAGGTTAAAGATCTACGAACTAGTCACAATGAATTAAGAAATGCTACAAATGAGATGCAAAATAAACTAGATACAGTGACAGCAAGTAAAGAAGAAGCAGAGCAGAAAACAGGTGAAACAAAAGACAAAATTATGGAAAATGATGAAGCTGAAAAAAGAGGGAAAGGAAATTACTAGATCACAGGGGAGAATTAGAGAGCAAAGTGATTCTATGAAATGAAACAGTGTCTGTATCATAGGAGTTCCAGAAGAAGAAGGGCAAGAGAAAGGGGCAGAAGGTTTATTTGAACAAATTATACCTGAGAACTTCCCTAATCTGCGGAAGGAAACAGGCATCCATGAGGCACACTGAACTCCCTTCAAAATCAACAAAACAAAAACAACACATCAACACCACAACATATTATAGTGAAACTGGCAAAACACAAAGATAAAGAGAGGATTCTGAAAGTAGCTAGGGAAAAATGGTCCTTAACTTTACAGGGGTAGACACATAAGGATGGTAGCAGAACTGTCCACTGAAACTTGGCAGACCAGAAGGGAGTGGCAGGAAATATTCAATGTGATGAATAGGAAAAACATGCAGCTAAGAATCCTTTATCCAGGAAGGCTGTCACTCAGAATAGGAGAGAGAAAGGCTTTCCCAGACAAACAAAAACTAAAGGAGTTCATGACCACTAAACCAGCCCTGCAGGTGATCTGAAGAGGGATTCTGTGAGTGGAAAGCAGCAAAGACTACAAAGGACCAGAGACATCACCACAAACATGAAACCTACAGATAACACAATAGCACTAAATCCATAACTTTCAATAATCACTCTGAATGTAAATGGACTAAATGACCCAATCAAAAGTCAAAGAGTATCAGAATGGATAAAAAACAAGATCCATCTATATGCTTCCTACAAGAGACTCATTTTACACCTGAGGACACCACAGATTGAAAGTGAGGGGATGGATGGGACACCTGGGTGGCTCAGTTGGTTAAGTGTCAGACTTCAGCTCAGGTCATGATCTCATGGTTCATGGGTTCAAGCCCTGCATTGGAGTTCTGTGTCTCCTTCTCTCTCTCCCCCTCCACCACTCATGCTCTGTCTCTCAGAAATAAACATTAAAAAAAAAAAAAGAAGAAGAAGAAGGAAAGAAAGTGAGGGGATGGAGAACTGTCTATCATGCTACTGGACGTCAAAAGAAAGCCAGAGCAGCCATACTTGTATCAGACAAACTAGATTTTAAAACAAAGACTATAACAAGACATGAAGAATGGCATTATTACATATATGTGTGTGTGTGTGTGTGTGTGTGTGTGTGTATAAAATTATACATATAATTAATTGGTCTATCCATCAAGAAGAGTTAACAATTGTAAATGTTTATGCCCCCAATGTGGAGGCACCCAAATATATATATCAATTAGTCACAAACATAAACAAATGTATAGATAATAATACCGTGATTGTAGGGGACTTTAATGCTCCACTTATAGCAATGGACATGTCATCTAGGTAGAAAATCAATAAGGAAACAATAGCTTTGAATTACACACTGGACCAGAAGAACTTAACAGGTATATTCAGAACTTTTCATCCTAAAGCAGCAAAATACACATTCTTCTTGAGTGCACATGGAACATTCTCCAAAAGAGATCACGTACTAGGTCACAAAAGGCCCTCAACAACTATAAAAGGATTGAGATCATACCATGCATATTTTTCAGATCACAACATTATCAAACTTGAAATCAACCACAATAAAAAATTTGGAAAGCCCCCATATACAGGGAGGTTGAAGAATATCCTATTAAAGAATGAATGGGTCAACCAGGAAATTAAAGAAGAACTTAAAAATATATGGAAGCAAATGAAAATGAAAACACAACAGTCCAAATCTTTTGGGATGGAGCAAAGGCAGTCCTAAGAGGAAAATACATTGCAATTCAGGCCTATCTCAAGAAGCAAGAAAGATCCCAAATACACAGCTTAACCTTACATCTAAAGGAGCTAGAAAAGGCAGCAGCAAAGAAAGCCCAAAGCCAACAGAAGAAGAGAAACAGTAATGATTACAGCAGAAATAAACAATATTGAATCCAAAAAAAAACACAAAAACAAAAACAAAACCCAGTACAACAGATCAATGAATCTAAGAGTCAGTGTTTTGAAAAAATAAACAAAATTGATAAACCCCTAGCCAAACTTCTCAAAAATAAAAGAGAGGACCCAAATAAATAAAATCACAAATGAAAGAGAGGAGAGATCACAACCAACACCACAGAAATACAAACAATTATTAGATAATATTATGAAAAATTATATGCCAACAAACTAGACAATCTAAAAGAAAGACAATTTCCTAGATACTCACATACTACCAAAACTCAAACAGGAAAAAATAGAAAATTTGAACAGACCCATAACCAGTGAAGAAATTGAATTGGTTATCAAAAACCTCCCAACAAATCAGAGTCCTGGGCCAGATGGCTTCCCAGGGGAATTCTACCAAGCATTTAAAGCACAGTCAATACCTATTCTTTTCAAACTGTTCCAAAAAATATAAAAAGAAGGAAAGCTTCCAGACTCATTCTATGAAGCCAGCATTACCCTGATTCCAAAAGCAGACACAGATCCCACTAAAAAGGAGAATTAAAGGCCAATATCCCTGATGACATGGATGCAAAAATTCTCAACAAGATACTAGCACATCGAATTCAACAGTACATTAAAAGAATTATTTACCATGATTAAGTGGGATTCATTCCTGGACTGCAGGGCTGGTTGAATATTCGCAAATCAATCAACATTATACATCACATTAACAGAAGAAAGGATACGAACCATGTGATCCTGTCAATGGATACAGAAAAAGCATTTGACAAAATACAGCATCCTTTCTTAACAAAAACCCTTAATATGGCCTTTTGTAGCAACGTGGATGGAACTGGAGAGTGTTATGCTAAGTGAAATAAGTCATACGGAGAAAGACAGATACCATATGTTTTCACTCTTACGTGGATCCTGAGAAACTTAACAGAAGACCATGGGGGAGGGGAAGGGGAAAAGCAAAACAAAGTTACAGAGAGGGAGGAGGCAAACCATAAGAGACTCTTAAAAACTGAAAATAAACTGAGGGTTGATGGGGGTGAGAGGGAGGGGAAAGTGGGTGATGGGCATTGAGAAGGGCACCTGTTGGGATGAGCACTGGGTGTTGTATGGAAACCAATTTGACAATAAATTTCATATTAAAAAAAAAAAACCCTCAAGGAAGTCAGGATATAAGGAACATACCTTCACATCATAAAAGCCATATATGAAAGACCCACACCTAATATCATCCTCAATGGGGAAAAACTGAGAGCTTTCCCCGTGAGATCAGGAACACAACAGGGATGCCTACTCTCACTCCTGTTGTTTAACATAGTGTTTGAAGTCCTAGCCTCAGCAATCAGACAACAAAACAAAATAAAAGACATCCAAATTGACAAAGAAGTCAAACCTTCACTCTTTGCAGATGACATGATATTCTACATAGAAAACCCAAAAGACTCCACCCAAAGCCTGTTAGAACTAATACATGAATTCAGCAAAGTCGCAGGGTACAAAATCAATGTGCAGAAATTGGTTGCATTTCTATACACCAATAATGAAGCAACAGAAAGAGAAATCAAGAAATTGATCCCATTTACAATTGCACCAAGAACCATAAAATACCTAAGAATAAACCTAACCAAAGATGTAAAAGATCTGTATGCTGAAAACTATAGAAAACTTATGAAGGAAACTGTAGAAGACAAAAAGAAATAGAAAAACATTCCGTGTTCACGGATTGGAAGAATAAATATTGTTAAAATGTCAATACTACCCAAAGCTATCTACACATTCAATGCAATCCCAATCAAAATTGCACTGGCATTCTTCTCAAAGCTAGAACAAACAATCCTAAAATTTGTATGGAACCACAAAAGACCCCAGATAGCCAAAGTAATGTTGAAAAAGAAAACCAAAATGGGAGGCATCACAATCCGACATTAGCCTCTATTACAAAGCTGTAATCATCAAGACAGTATGGTATTGGCACAAAAACAGACACATAAACCAATGGAATAGAATAGAGAACACAGAATTGGACCCACAAATGTATGACCAACTAATGTCTGACAAAGCAGGAAAGAGTATCCAATGGAAAAAAGACAGCCTCTTTAGCAAATGGTGCTGGGAGAATAGGACAGCGACATGCAGAAGAATGAAACTGGACAACTTTCTTACACCATACACAAAAATAAATTCAAAATGGATGAAAGACCTAAATGTTAGACATGAAATCATCAAAATCTTAAAGGAGAAAAGAGGCAGCAACTTCTTTGACCTCAGCTACAGCAACATCTTACTTGACATGTCTCCGAAGGCAAGGGAAACAAAAGCAAAAATGAACCACTGGGACCTCATGACGATAAAAAGCTTCTGCACAGCAAGGGAAACAACAAAACTAAAAGGCAACTGACGGAATGGGAGAAGATATTTGCAAATCACATATCAGATAGAGGGTTAGTATCAGAAATCTATAAAGAACTACCAAACTCAACACCCAAAAAACAAATAATCCAATGAAGAAATGGGCAGAAGACATGAATAGACACTTTACCAAAGAAGACATCCAGATGGCCAAGAGACATATGAAAAGATGCTCAACATCACTCATCATCAGGAAATATAAATCAAAACCACGAGATACCACCTCACACCGCTCTGAGTGGCTAAAATTCACAACTCAGGAAACTACAGACATGGGAGAGGATGTGGAGAAAGGGAAACCCTCTTGCACTGTTGATGGGAATGGACACTGGTGCAGCCACTCTGGAAAAGAATGTAGAGGTTCCTCAAAAAATTAAAAATAGAATTATCCTATGACCCAGCAATTGCACTACCAAGTATTTATCCAAAGGATACAGGAGTGGTGATTTGAAGGGGTACAGGCACCCCAATGTTTATAGCAGCACTATCAACAATAGCCAAATTATGGAAAGAGCCCAAAAGTCCATCAACTGATGAATGGATGAAGAAGATATATACACAATGAAATATTACTCAGTGATAAAGAAGAATGAAATCTTGCCATTTGCAACAACATGAATGGAACTGGAGAGTATTACGCTAAGCAAAATAGTCAGAGAAAGAAAGATATCATATGATTTCCCTCATATGTGGAATTTGAGAAACTTAACAGATGATCATAGGGGAAGGGAAGAAAAAGATAAAAACAGAGACGGAGGCAAACTGTAAGAGACTCTCAAATACAGAGAAAAAACTGAGGGTTGATGGGGATGGGGAAAATGTGTGATGGGCATTAAGAAGGGCACTTGTTGGGATGAACATTGGGTGTTAAATATAAGTGATGAATCTCCTGTAGCCAAGACTATGCTGTGTATTAACTAACCTGAGAATAAATTTTTAAAAAAAGAAAAAAAAAGAATCTGATTTCAAGAGTTCCCATTCACATCTGTGCCCCTTAAAACAGAGTCTGGGTCTCAGTCCTGGGGGCATGGGCCCTCTGTCTCAGCCCTAGAATTGGTGACTGCTTCCTATACCTGCTATCCTATATTCTTTAGAGTTCTGTTTACTTCTGACTAGTCAACCTCTCATTACTGCAGTCCCATTATAGCTAATAAATCTTTATATTAAACTTTTCCTATTTAAATAATTGTGTGCTTTCTCTCTCCTGACTGGACCCACAATAATAAAGATCTTTAGGGGAGACTTAGTGGCTTAGTCAAGTAAGCTGACTCTTTTAAATTTTTTTTTTCAACGTTTATTTATTTTTGGGACAGAGAGAGACAGAGCATGAACGGGGGAGGGGCAGAGAGAGAGGGAGACACAGAATTGGAAACAGGCTCCAGGCTCTGAGCCATCAGCCCAGAGCCTGATGCGGGGCTCGAACTCACGGACTGCGAGATCGTGACCTGGCTGAAGTCAGACGCTTAACCGACTGCGCCACCCAGGCGCCCCTAGTAAGCTGACTCTTGATTTTGGCTTCAGTCATTGTCTCATGGTTCTTGAGTTTGAGCCCCACGTAGTGCTCTGCTCTAGCATTGTGAAGCCTGCTTGGGATTCTCTCCCTCTCTCTCTGCTCTTCCCTACTCACACTGTCTCTTTCTCCCTCAAGAAATAAATAAATAAAAATCTTAAAAAGAAAAAAAATAAAGACCATTAGAAACACTAATCAAGAATTGAATTGCATAGGACAAGATATGGGGTTCACGAGTTCAAGCCTCGTGTCGGACTCTGTGCTGACAGCTCAGGGCCTGAAGCTTGCTTCAGATTCTGTGTCTCCCTTTCTCTCTCTGTCCCTCCCCCACTCAAGCTCTGTCTGTCTCAAAAATAAATAAACATTAAAAAAAAATTTTTTTTTTAAAAAGAAACAAGAGAGGGAAGGTACTACAGAGCCTAAGGACATTAAAAATATAACAGAATGTTTGGCAAGAAAACAAGAAAAGAAAGAAAAGGTAGTAGAAATGGAAAAGAAAACTGTCCATTGATCTCAAATACCAGGATAAACCATTAGAGTTAATAAGGAAATCTGGCAAGGTTAATGACTACAAGGTCAATATGCAAAAAAATCAGTTGTATGTATCAGCAAAAAAAGAAATTTAAAAATAGTACCATTTACGACAGCATCAAAGCCCCACTAAATATCTAGAAGTAACTTTAATAAAAGACATGACCTTTACACTGAAAAGTAAAAAAATATATATATTGAGAAAAACTAAAGACCAAAATAAGTGGAAGTGTACTCTTCCATGTGCATGGAGTAGAAGATTCCATAACACGTAAAGATAACTTTACATAAATCAAGTGACCTATACAATCACCTGGTTTATGATAAAGGTAACATTACAGTATAATAAAGAAAGGATGATCTTTTCAATAGGTTATGCTGGACCAACTGGATAACTGCCTAGAAAAATATGAATGTTAACTCCCTTCCTCATTATTTACACAATAAACACCAAATGTATTATAGATCTAAGTGTAAAAATTAAACAGTAAAAGCCTCAAAACAAAACTCAGAAGAATATCTTCATAACATTAGGATAAACATGTTAACAAACCAAAATTTAAATAAAAACTTGAAATTTAAAAAAAATTTCTTACATAGGATACAAAATGCAGTAACAAAAAAGGCAAAAGAATAATAAGTTGACTACACTAACATTAGTATCTGTTCATCAAAAGACAAGGTTAAGAGCATATAAAACCAAGCCACAGAGGAAGATAATTAATATTTCAATAAAGTTCTTAAATTTGGAAATTTTTAAGACCTCTTAAAAATTAAAAATAGAGACGACCCCAAAGAAAAATGGTGAAAAGATTTTAAGTAACACTACCTCAAAGTTAACAAATGAAAAAAATGTTCAATTTTATTAGCTATCAGGAAAATACAAATTAAAATCACAATGAGAAACCTCTATACATCTACCAATACCAAGGAACAGTGAGGATGCAGAAAAAGGAGAATGCTCATACTCTGCCATGAGACTGTAAGTGGTAAAACTACTCTGGAAAACTATTTGGAAGCATTTTCTAATGTATGAATTCATTTAATCCTTAATACTATGAGACAAGTAACCGTTATTACCCTCATTTTATAAATGAGGAAATGTATCACACAAAAAAGTAACATGCCCAAGGCTACACAACAAAAATCAAAGAATTCGTATTCCAACCCAGGTAGTGTGATGAAGAGTCCAAGCTGTCAACCATTATGCTTCTCTTTATATAAGTAAAAAAGGTAAGAACATATACTCTTAGACTAACCAATTATGTTCTTGTTGGGAAACTAAAATCAGAAGACAATTGGAACTTCAAAAATAGAAGGTGTTTTGAGATTAAGGGTCAGGATATAGGCCAAGAGTAGACTTAAGAGTAAGAGAAATAGAAAGTGGTAAAAAGTTTGCCGTCAGAAACTCAGTTTGAGACTGGTTCCAACATTTAACAAAAGGAATGCATTTACGTAGCATCACTATATTATTTAAAGACCCAGTACTTGATAACCATTAGACATAAACCTTCTTGAGGGTAGCTTTTTATACTGGTAATCAATCCTAGTACCTAGCAGTGTCTGGCAAATCTTAGATGCTCAATAAATATTTAGTGAATATAACCAACTCTCTTTTTCAAAATGACTGTCCTGTATCTACTACAAAGAGTAAGTTATGTTTCTGACAAGACTAAGAGAACTCTCTCAGAAGTTAATAGATACTTCTTTAAATATTCAAGTCTGTCTTACTAGTAATATATGTCCCAACTATATGTAAATGTAACTAAATGTAAAGTCGTTGATCATCAGATCTTTCATTTCATAAAATTTGGCTTTTTACAAAGAACAGTTTTTTTTTTAATTTTTCAAAAGACAAAAAACAAAAAACAACTCTGATGAAAAATACTGAACAACACAGTAACCAGCAAGGAACATAATTCTTCCCAAATCAACTCCTGCATATTAGCAGTTTCCAGAAAAATAAAGGAAACCAAATATACAGTCCTAAAAAGTCCATAAATAAAAGGCTTTGTTCTTAGAATAAACTCAGTTTTGGTTTTAATTATTCAATAAATTATTAAGCTTTGTTCCTAATGAAAATTCAAATATTCAGACTATCCCTGATAGCTGAGTTCAGTTTTCCTGAATTGAAAAGAAATGAAAAGAAAGTAAAGTAATATAAATGAAAATATAGAAACTAACTTAAATCACCCTAAATTTAACCCAGATGGAGATAACTACTTACAACATTTTTGTACCTAGCTTTTCATATGTTTTTCTATGGGATGAGTATCCACCTATAAATGTGCATACATGTGTGTATATAGATATACTTTGGAAAATGCACTAATACTATACAAACTGTTTTGTATGCTGGTTTTTTCACCTACCATTATGTTATGGGTTGAATTATATCCCCCCAAAAAAATCTTACAGTCCTAACCCACGTACCTGTGGATGAGACCTTTTTTGGCAAGAGGCTCTTTACAGATGTGCAAGATGAGCACATTAGGGTGGATCTTGATACAATATGACTGCGTCCTTATAAAAAAAGGATACACACATGGAGACCTCCTTATAAACATGAAGGCAGAGAATGGAGTGATACATCTTACCAGACAAGGAACACCAAAGATTGCCAGCAAAACCAGAAACCAGGAAGAAACACAAGACAGATTCTCCCTCACAGTCCTCAGAAGGAGTCAACCCTGCTGACACCTTGATCTTGGATTTCTAGCCTCCAGAGCTGTGAGACAATATATTTCTGTTTTTTAAGCCATCAAGTTTGTGATACTTTGTTATGCCAGCCCAAACAAACACCATCTTAAAATAATCCCCATATATTAATAAATAAACGTCTGCCGTCTTTTTAATGTCTTTATTCTGATCCATTGTAAGGATTCACTATCATTTAAATAATCCTCTACTATTGGACATTTAAGTATTTCCAATTTCTGCTATAATAAACAATGCTTCAGTAATCATCTTTGTACATACATCTATTTCCATTTGGCTTCCCTTACATATGAAATTTCTGAGTTAAATAGTAATCATTTTTTAAGCTTTTGATATATATAGCCATGCTGCCTTGCAGAAGCACTTACCAATTTATATTGTTATCAGCAATATCAAAGTACCCATTTCCACACCTCTGATATAAGTAGGTATTGTCATTAAAAAAAAAGACCCTGTCAGCCTAACAGGTAAAAAATATCTCAACATGGCTTTAATTGGCTTATTTTGCTAATTACTGGTAGGGTTTAGACAAGCTTCAAATATTTAGAGGCCATTTAACATGTTTTCTTCAATGTACTCCATGTTCACATCTTTAGCCATTTTTCTTTTGGAGCTTATATTTCTTTAAATTTATTTTAATGTTTATTTATTTTTGAGAGAGAGAGGCTTATATTTCTAATAATGTATAAAAGATTTTATACGTAGTCGGTTTTTAAATGAAATCCGAGGGGGCACCTGGGTGGCTCAGCAAGTTGAATGTTTGACTTTGGCTCAGGTCATGATCTCGCAGTTTGTGGGCTTGAGCCCCACGTCCGGCTCTGTGCTGACAGGTTGAGACCCTGGTGCCAGCTTCATATTCTGCATTGCCTTCTCTCTCTCTGCCTCTCCCCCATTCGTGCTGTCTCTATCTCAAAAATAAACATTAAAAAAAAAAAAAAAGGGAACCTTGGGATCTTTCATTTAAATTAAATCCAGGGTGGGGCTCCTGTGTGGCTCAGTCAGGTGAGCACTGGCTCAAGTCATGATATCATGGTTCATGGGATCAAGCCCCACATCAGGCTCTGCACCAACAGCATGGAGCCTGCTTGGGATTCTCTCTCTCCCACTCTCTGTCTCCCTCATTTGTACTCTCTCTCTCTCTCTCACTCAAAATAAATAAATAATCTTTAAAAAAAGAAAGTCTTTAGGTAATTATTGTGAAATTATTAGAATTTCAGAGAAGCAAATGATTTTCAATTCCACCTTGCATTAGGTTATTATTGTGACTGCAAACTTAAAAAAGATTTTTTAAAAAAGGGAAAAAAAAAAAACCTAGCCAAGCAAACTACATCCCAGGGTGACAGAACAAGCTAGAGAAGAAATGTGCCAGACTGGAATGATATCCTGATCCTACTATTTACGAGCTATATGACCTTGGACTGGTTAATTTAACCACTCTATGGTTCCTCATCTGTAAAAAGGGGTAAATAACAGCACCTATTTATAAAATTGTTGTGAGGCTTAAATGAGTTCATACAATCCACTGGACCAACAAACTCAACAATTTTCACTATTAACTATTACTAAGCTGTTAAGAAGATTCTGGATAATAGTCCTAAATTACAAATCCAGAAATAGTTATTAAATCAGAATTTTTTCCACAAGTGACAGGAGAATATGGGGTTTCAGCACAGAGAATAGAGAAGTTACACTCACAGAATTAAAGTGAAGGTTTACACACAGCCTTGGAGCAAAGATGGTCAGGACAGGAAGGAACCAGAAGTCAAAGGATAAGGTTTGAAAGGATTAGAGAAGAATCCGAACAAAGAACTCAGATCTGGACAAAAAAACAAAAACAAAAAAAGGCAAAAAGATTATTATGTGAATATAAAGTAACATTTATTCTGGGGGGGAATAACTCTGGTAACAGCACTCTTCCCTCAAAGAAAAAATATTGGTAAGGAAAAGGAAGATGTTCTGACAGCAGCACTCTCTAGTCATATTCTTCCTGATTAAACATTTAACTAGTATTTCTGATGACTAAGTAACTTGCTTGTACTACGGGATTGACAATATAAACTCAAAATATATTTCTCACATTTGGACCCAGTCTATGAACCAAAACTTAAAACTATGATGGCAAGAAACATGAAAATTTGGAAATAATTTTCCATCTTGATTTGCCTTTAATCAGGTAGGAGGAGAAAAATCTGGAATACAGAACAAAAGCAAAGAAGAAAGTTTGGGAAATAGAGCCTATGATAAAAGATTAAAAAGTTAGAATTACTTAGTTTGAAGCACAGAAGAAAGAATTAAGGCTTACAATAAATATTACTTTTAAAAAAAAGGTATTTCTGTCACCACTGAAAGCAAAGCAAGGAGAAATGGACAAAACTCCCTGGAGCTATACAATTAAATACGAAAAGATGTTGGTTACTGGCAAATGTTAGGTATTTAAACAGAACAGAAAAGAAGATTCTGACTTGTGAATGTTCAGAGAAAGGCAACCTAAGTGCTTCCAGGGAGGACAATGAGGGATGACAAAACAGGCATGACAACCCAAGTGGGAAGCCTAATAAGCCTTGAGAACTTGATGTGAACAAAGCTAATAAGGTTTGTTTGACACACCAAACAGGAATGATAACAATGAGAGGGTGGAGATTTGGTATAGAAGTCTCCTGACAGGCCAGTAGAAATAGGAACTGGAAGGAGAGAGACTAATCAACATCCAGCCATGGATAAAGGCCTTGTTTCGTCTGTTTTTAGGAGGAAAACTGTGCAGAGGAGTCAATGTATTAATGCTTCCAGTAAACTCAGCAAGCCAGCCTCAAGGTGTTTGTTTTTTTTTTTTCCAGCCTCAAGTCTTGAATAGAAAGTATTAGTTTCAAACAAAACTCTGATAAGGAAAAAATGGCATTAAGTACTTATTAAATGTTATTTTAAAAAAGTAGTTAAGAGTAAATTATGCATCCTCTTAACAGCTTTCAGGTATTCAATAACTCAAAAAAGTTACAGAAGGGCTTATAATGTGCATTTAAGAACATTTTTAGAAGGAATGAACAAAGTAATAGAAGATGAGAAGGTAAAGAAAATAAAACTGACCCATGTGGGGGCACCTGGATGGCTCAGTCAGTTAAGCATCTGACTCTTGATTTTAGCTCAGGTCATGATCTCGTGGTGGTTGTGAGATGGAGCCGTGCATCTCTCTTAAGATTCTCTCTCCCTCTGTCCCCCATCCCTCAGAAAAGAAAGAAAGAAAATCTACTTTTCAAACAAACAAAAAAAAAAAAGAGAGCTATTTCTTGAGTAGTAGTTACTGTGTCCTAAGACCTGTAGTTGGGAATTTTAAATCATTATTTCACATCATCCTCACAGGAAATTTGTAATGTAGATGTTATTAAGATAAGGAAATGAAAGCTCAGAAAGGCCAAGTAACATACAAACCATCATGCAGATACTAAATGGTAGAAGCAAGATTCAAAGCTTCTTGCCCAAGCTTAATCTTCACACTGTAAGATAATCCTATTTCCAAGGAGCTACATCAAACATACAACAAAATAAATAACTACATTTTGAAGCACAAAGATAAGAAAAAAGGAGATGGAAAACACAATCTAAGAAGGGAGAAAGATAAGAAAATCAATTTAATTTTGTCATGTCAGGTTGTTACTGTAGTTTAAAGAAGGTGCATGAAGAAGGGTACATAACTAAACTGGATACTAGAGTAGGAGTTGGCCAGGCAACATGAGAAACCTATTTCTTAAGAGAGAAGATGGGACACCTGGGTGGCTAAGTCAGTTAAGCATCCGACTTCAGCTCAGGTCATGATCTCAGGGTTAGCGCATTGAGCCCTGCGTTGGGCTCTGTGCTGACAGCTCAGAGCCTGAAGCCTGCTTTGGATTTGTGTCTACCTCTTTCTCTCTGCCCCCCCCCCCCACTTGCACTCTGTCTCCCTCTCAAAAATAAACATTAAAAAAATACATATTTTTTTAAATAGAGAGATGAGTTTGACTCATAGAGAAAACAAAGGAGACAATGACTAAAGAACTTTAAACTGGTCAGGTTTTGTTTTTTGTTTTTTTTTTTTTTTGCTAATTTTTTGTAAAAGTCTGGACACTTAACCACTGAGCCACCCAGGTGCCCCTAACCTTGTGAGTTTTAATAAATGTTTACTAAGAGTCTATTCTACACCAAGAGCCAAGTATACAGACACAATTAATACAGAATAGTCCTTCCCTGCATAGGGCATACAGTTTAGGACACAGACATTCAAAGAACTACACAAAATGTAATTAACAAAATGGAAAGTGTTGTGAAGGAAAAGTACAGACTGTTATGACAGCATCTAAAAGGGGTCAGTGGAATAATTAGAGATGGTTTCCCTGAGGAGTGACATTCAAACTAAGAGCTAAAAGATGAATTTGCATTTACTAGGTATGTGAGTAGTTAGAGGAGACAATCTAAGCAATGAGAACAGCATATACAGAGGCCTTGAGACAGGAGAGAACAAGGTATAAAACTAAAAGAAAACCTATGTGGCTAGAGTATAAGCACAAATAAGAATGAGAAATGAGGGTGGAAAAGTAGGCAAGCTAAATCACAAATGGCCTTTAAAACTTACATTAAATATTCTGGAATTTGTCCCAAGAGCAAAGGGAAGCCAGTGGAGGTTTCTGATTAAGGAAATAATAAAATAAAAACTGCAGGGGCGCCTGGGTGGCTCAGTTGGCTAAGTGTCCGACTTTGGCTCAGGTCATGATCTCATGGCTCACAAGCTCGAGCCTTGCGTTGGGCTCTGTGCTGCCAGCTCAGAGCCTGGAGCCTGCTTCAGATTCTGTGTCTCCCTCTCTCTCTGCCCCTCCCTCACTCACGCTCTGTGTCTCTCTTTCTCTCTCAAAAATAAGTAAAAACAGGGGTGCCTGAGTGGCTCAGTTGGTTGGGTGCTGGACTTAGGTTCGGGCCATAATCTCATGGTCCGTGGGTTCAAGCCCCACATCAGGCTCTGTGCTGACAGCTCGGAGCCTGGAGGCTGCTTTGGATTCTGTGTCTCCCTCTCTCTCTGCCTGTCCCCTGCTTGCACTATGTCTCTCTCTGTCAAAAATAAACAAACATTAAAAAAAAATTAAAAATAAATAAAAACATTTTTAAAAAATTAAACTAAGAATTGCATTTTGAAAATATCTATTCTCACAGGTTCTGAATCTCAAGTCCACAGACACAAAAGGGTCTCTACCTAGAATCCAGGAGTTCATGAAATTGAATGAAGGAGAAAATCTTTATTTTTTACTCACCCCTGATTGATTGAAATTTAGCATTTCTTTTAATTGTGAATATAGGTCCTTTGACTCTGTCATCGATACAAATTTCAAATATGTACATATCATATGACGCTTATTACAAAACTCTCAAAATAATGGTTTTGTCCCTCATAATGCCATTACTTTAATATTATGGAAGTTTTGGGGCACCGGGGTGGTTCAGTTGGTTAAGCATCCAACTCTTGATCTCAGCTCAGGTCTTGATCTCAAGGTTATGAGTTCAACCCCTGTATTGGGCTCCATGCCCCAATCCATCAGTTACTTAATTTATGAAAGTTTTGTACCCTATGATCCAGCAATCACACTATTAGGTATTTAAAGAATACAAAAGTACTAATTCAAAAGGATACATGCACTTCGATGTTTAAAGTAGCATTATTTTTTGTTTAAAAAATTTTTTTTAACGTTCATTATTTATTTTTGAGAGAGAGGGAGACAGGAGCGCAAGTGGGGAAGGGACAGAAAGAGAGGGAGACACAGAATCCAAAGCAGGCTCCAGGCTCTGAGCTGTCAGCACAGAGCCTGACACAGGGCTCAAACTGTGAGATCACGACCCGAGCCAAAGTCGGATGCTTAACTGACTAATCTACCCAGGCGGCCCCAAAGCAGCATTATTTACAATAGCCAAATTATGGAAATAGCTCATGTCCATCCATTGATAAATGAATAAAGAAGATGTGGTGTATATGTATACAACGGAATATTAATCACCCATAAAAAGAACGAAATCTTTTGCATTGTTGTTGCCATTTGCAACAACATGGGTAGAGTGAGAGAGTATTATGATAAATAAGTCCGTCAGAAAAGACAGTATTTTCCATCAGAAAATACCATATGATTTCACTCATATGTGGAATTTAAAACACAAAACAAAGAAGCAAAGGGAGGGAAAAAAAATGAGAGAGAGAGAGGCAAACCAAGAAACAGATTCAACTGTACAGAACAAACTGATGGTTACCAGAAGGGAGATAGGTGATGGGAATTAAGGAGTGCACTTGTGATGACTACCAGGTGATTTATGGAATTGCTGAATCATTATATTATACACCTGAAACTAATATAACACTAATGTTAACTGAAATTTAAATAAAAACTTAAAAAAGATAAAAAATTAAAATAGAATCCATTAAATGTAAAAACTTAATTAAAATTACGGAAGTTTTAGAAACATTGCTAGATCTTGTTATTTAATGAATTAATAATGATGTATAGAGGCACCTGGGTGGTTCAGTCGGTTGAGCATCCGATTTCGGCTCAGGTCATGCTCTCACATGAGAGTTTGAGCCCCGCATCAGGCTCACTGCTCTCAGCACAGAGGCTGCTTTGGATCCTCTGTCCCCCACTCTCTCTGCTCCTACCCCGCTTGCGCTCTCAAAAATAAATAAAACGTTAAAAAAATAATGAAGATGAGGTACATACATTAAAATATCACAAATTTTTAAAAAATAATATTCTTGGGGCGCCTGGGTGGCGCAGTCGGTTAAGCGTCCGACTTCAGCCAGGTCACCATCTCGCGGTCCGCGAGTTCGAGCCCCGCGTCGGGCTCTGAGCTGATGGCTCAGAGCCTGGAGCCTGTTTCCGATTCTGTGTCTCCCTCTCTCTCTGCCCCTCCCCCGTTCATGCTCTGTCTCTCTCTGTCCCAAAAATAAATAAACGTTGAAAAAAAAAATTTTTTTTTTTAAAAATAATATTCTTATTAGTATATCGTTTTCCCTTGTAGTTACACATATTTTTAAGTTTATTTATTTATCTTAAGAGAGAGAGAGAGCATAAAAGCAGGTGAGGGGCTGAGAGAAGTAGAGACAGAATCCCAAGCAGACTCTGTGCCATCAGCACAGAGCCCCAATGTGGGGCTCAAACTCACGAACAAAGAGATCATGATCTGAGTCAAGATCAAGGGTCAGATGCCCAATTGAGAGCCACACAGACAGCCCTGTAGGTACACATTTTAAAATGTTATTCTCAGAAGGACTCCATAGGTTTCACTAAAGGTACAAGGGATATGTGTCATAAGAAGAGTTTAAGAATCCCTGCAGAGGATAGAAAACGGATTAGGGGAGAAGCGCAGAGAGAAGTTAAAAAAACAAGCAATCGAGGTAAGATTATGGAAGCTTAAACTAGGATGGTGGCAGTGCTGATTGAAAGAAGAAGATCAATTTGAAAGATATTTGGAAGGTAAAATTGAGAGTAGAGACTCTTTTCAAATGTAATTATCAAAGAATAATGTTATAAGTGCTTATAATAAAATGGAAATAAAAATGCAGAATCTAGGGGCACCTGGTTGACTCAGTCAGTAAAGCATGTGACTCTTGATCTTGGAGTTGTGAGTTTGGATATAGAGATTACTTAAAAATAAAATCTTGGGGTGCCTGGGTGGCGCAGTCGGTTAAGCGTCCAACTTCAGCCAGGTCACAATCTCGCGGTCCGTGAGTTCGAGCCCCGCGTCAGGCTCTGGGCTGATGGCTCAGAGCCTGGAGCCTGCTTCCGATTCTGTGTCTCCCTCTCTCTCTGCCCCTCCCCCCTTCATGCTCTGTCTCTCTCTGTCCCAAAAATAAATAAACGTTGAAAAAAAAAAAATTAAAAAAATAAATAAATAAAATCTTAAAAACAATTCAGAATCTAAAACTATCAATATAGTATGATGCTGATTAAAATTCTAATGTGTACAGAAAAAATAAAATGATAGAAAGCATTTTAAAATGTTAAACATGGTTATCAATGAGTAATGGATAGCATTAAAAATGTTTATTTTTTTCCTTAGGATTTCCTAAATTTTTCCATTATTTTATAAAATGAATCAGAAAAAAGTAAACATAATTTTAGTTATTTTGGGGGAAATTCTAATGGCATGGAAAAACGTTTGTGATACGTTTTAAGGTGAAAAGTATATAAAATTATACATACAGTATGATCTCAACCACACATACATCTATAGTGATATTATGAATGATTTATTTAAAGTTAATGCTTTCTAGGGGCGCCTGGGTGGCGCAGTCGGTTAAGCGTCCGACTTCAACCAGGTCACGATCTCACGGTCTGTGAGTTCGAGCCCCGCGTCGGGCTCTGGGCTGACGGCTCAGAGCCTGGAGCCTGTTTCCGATTCTGTGTCTCCCTCTCTCTCTGCCCCTCGCCCGTTCATGCTCTGTCTCTCTCTGTCCCAAAAATAAATAAACGTTGAAAAAAAAAAATTAAAAAAAAATAAAATAAAATAAAGTTAATGCTTTCTGGGGCACCTGGGTGGCTCAGTCGGCTAAATGTCCAACTCTTGACTTCAGCTCAACTCATGATCTCACTAATTTGTGAGTTTGAGCCCCACATCGGGCTCTGAGCTGATGGCACAGAGCCTGCTTGGGATCCTCTCTCTCTCTCTCTCTCTCTGCTGCTCCCCCACTTTCTCTCTCTCAAAATAAACATTATAAAAAAATAATAATAAAGTTAATGTTTTCTGGGGTGGCTGGGTGGCTCAGTTGGTTGAGCATCCGACTTCAGCTCAGGCCATGATCTCATAGTCGGTGAGTTCCAGCCCCGGGTCAGACTCTGTGCTGACAGCTCAGAGCCTGGAGCCTTCTTTGGATTATGTGTCTCCCCCTCTCTCTACCCCTCCCCAACTTGTGCTCTGTCTCTGTCTCTCTCTCAAAAATAAACATTAAAAAAAATAAAAAATAAAATGTTTTCTACAGCAATCATACATTAATTTTATAAATTCCATTATTAAAAATTTTTTTAATGTTTATTTATTTTTGAGAGAGACAGAATATGAGTGGGGGAGGGGCAAAGAGAGAGGGAGACAGAATCTGAGGCAGGCTCCAGGCTCTAATCTGTCAGCACAGAGCCCCATGTGGGGCTTGAACTCACAAACTGTGAGATCATGACCTGAGCCGAAGTCGGTCAGTCAACCAATTAAACCACCCAGGTGCCCCAATTCCATTGTTTTTAAAGAGCACAAATGGATGGATTAGTTTTGTACAGAAGAAAGGGTTCTTTAAGATTTAAAATGACAAGAAAGAACAAGATTGAGATGGATAGAGTTTGTTTGTGGGGAAATAGGATATTGAGGGAATTTACAGGTAAGGGACACTATGGTCTCAGCAAACCAGGAGGCAAAGACACCTACAGCAAGCAAAGGGATTTGTTAGCAATACTAGAATAAGGGTGAAGGTTTGGAACAGTGCTATTGGGACACAGAGAACTGTCAGCACATAGGGCTCAGCTAAGGATCTTTAGGGACAAAAAGTAAATAGTATGGATTACTATTGTTCTCAAACTTTGTAAATAAGTCATTTGTGGAACATCTTAAAAATGTCAGATCCCTAGGGGTGCCTGGGTGGCTCAGCTGGTTGTGTCCAACTTTGGCTCAGGTCACAATCTCACAGTTTGAGGGTTTGAGCCTCCATCGGGCCCTGTGCTAACAACTCAGAGCCTAGAGCCTGCTTCAGATTCTGTGTCTTCCTCTCTCTCTGCCCCTTCCCCACTCGCACTCTCTCTCAAAAAATAAATAAACATTAAAAAAATTAAGGGGTGCCTGGATGGCTCAGTTGGTTAAGCATCGGACGTCGGCTCCGGTTTGATCTTGCAATTTGTGAGTTTGAGTGAGCCCTGTGTTACGTTCTGTGCTGACAGCTCAGAGCCTGGAGCCTGCTTCAGATTCTGTGTTTCCACTTCTATCTTCCCCTCCCCCACTCATGCGCGCTCTCTTTCTATCTCAAAAATAAATAAACATTAAAAAAATTAAAAAAAAAAACTGTTGGGGCTGCTGGGTGGCTCAGTCAGTTAAGCGTTTGATTGTGGCTCAGGTAGTGTTCTCACTGCTCATGAGTTTGAGCCCCACATTGGGCTCTGTGCTGACAGCTCGGAGCCTGGAGCCTGCTTCAGACTGTGTCTCCATCTTTCTGCCCCTCACCTGCCCATGCTCTCTCTCTGTCTCTCTCAAATATAAAATAAAACATCTAAAAAAATGCTTTAATAAGTAAATAAAATTAAAATAAATTTAAAAAATTGTTTAAAAAAAATGCCAGATCCCTCTGCAGTATGATTTAGTTTTGTCTATGCAGAGGCCCAGTAAATCTGCAGTTTTAACAAGAGAATGTGTTTTAAGTGAGCTTAGATCAGGTTTTGGGACTGGTTTAGAGTCTGGCCTGGGCACAAAGGACAAATCTATTGACACAGAAAATTTGTTCAGGTTCTCTCCATTCCCATCATTCCAACTTACACAGAAGAGTACAGGTGTGAAGATTATTTATTGTTGTTTGTTTTGTTTTAGAATTTCAGGAGAATAAAAATCAGCTTAGAAAGACAAAAAAAAAAGTAGCAAAGACAAGACACACTAATAGTCAAAAATATACTATCATCTGTATTAAAAAATGGGCCACACTTCTCATCACCTTACCTTTAGCAGGAGAGCAAAATTACTCTGCAGAGAATTAGTCACACCACTTTCATATAATTTTTTCCTCATGTGGTTTTCATTCACATTCCCACCATCAGACTGATACCTTAATAATGACTTAAGCATGGTTTCAAAAGGGTCCGCTGAAACAGACAAATTAAGTATTTCTGAGTCCAAGTGGGCAACAGAACTGAAAACAAAGAAAACAACTATAAAAACCTAGCACAAAACAAAGAGATCAAGGAGGTAGGGGACTGTAGCTAACAGCATGCCAACTTTTTTCCCAACTCCCTTCATTATCTTTCCTGCTGTTAAGAATACAATATCCTGACTGACAATTACACTATAAATAATTAATACTTAACATAAATACTCTACCTACATGACAACAATATCTTTGATTTTTAAAAAAGCTCATTCCACTGGTTTTAAAGCAAAATTGTTATTGGTGTGTAAAGGTTAAGTATTACAGTTAAAATTATTTGGCTGAGTGCAGAAATTTCTTTTTTCTCTTTCATCCATTTTTTACGTGTTTCTTTAATGACTATATTGTTTCATACAAAAAAAAATACATTGTCATTGTAAACAATTAAAACACAGTAAAATACAAAGAAAATTCGTCTAAATTTCACCAGAGAGATAATGTTAAACATTTTTGAGACTGCATTTTTTTTTTTTTTTGACAGAGAGAGAGAGAGGAGGGGGAGAGGGAGAGAGAATCCCAAGCAGGCTCCACGCTCAGCTCAGAGCCCCAAACAGGGTTCAATCTCATGACTGTGCTATCATGACCTGAGCCGAAGTCAAGAGTCGCTGCTCAACCAACTGAGCCACGCAGCTGCCCCAATAAGACTGCTTTTGTTTTGTTTTTATAGTTAACATTACTTAAAAGAAGGAAACAGAAAAATGTCAGATTTTACAAATACAAACACTTCTTTCAGAGCACTTCTCCCAGTTCATTAGTATGATCACTTCAATGTTTACATGGTTCTCCTACTCCCCAATACACCATAAGCTCCACAGGAGCAGAGACCACGTCTGGTTTTACTCATCTTTGCATTTCCTGACAGAGCCATCCTTCCATGTTATGGAAAGCTTAGTGATTAAGAACACAAACTCAGGCCAGACTGCTTACCTTCAAGTCCCATTTCTATCACTAATAAGTTGTGTGATCTTGGGCCAATGACCTAACCTCTTTGCACCTCAGTTTTCTCTAATGTCTACTTCATAAGGTTGTTCTAAGGATTAAATGAGTTAATATCTGTAAATGGCTTATAATAGTATTGGCATATAGTAGGCCATACAGATATTTGGTAAACAAAATAAATCTACATCAGCATATTAAGGCCTGATTATATTTTTTCATTCAGCCACTAACATTTAACTTTGCTTCAAATTTTTATTGTAAATAATATTAATATGTCTTTTCTCATTATATGAATATCAACTTATGATATATTCTTTATGATATTATTGCTAAATCAAAGATCCTGCCAACCCTCTCTCCCAAGTTTATAAAATATTTACATTCCATGTTTGCCTATTCCCTTAGCAACAATGCATTTTGCCAATATTTTTCATATCTTCCAAGTAAGATAGGTAAAACTTTTATTTGCATCCCACTAATTATTAGACAGGTTGAAATCTTCATTTATTTATTTATTGGCCATTTTTATTTCCTCTTTCTTAATTACCTTGTTTTTGCCCATTTTTCTATATCTCCATTTTATTTTTATTTTCTTATTAGTTTTTACTTATATATATGGATGGTAAATGGTTTCCCCATCTCTTTTAAACTTTTTCAGGGTACCTTTTTATTTTACAGAAATATAGTAATCAACTACACATCATGGGTAGTAATCTGTGCTTTTTATTGTACTGAAATTTCTCATTTTTATATAGATTTACATAAAAATTTAAGACAGTTTACCTATCTTGTGCTTGATGGCTCCTAGATCTCATGGTAAGAAAAGGTTTATCAACACCTATCCCCAATTTAATATTTAACCACGTTTTCTTCTAATACTTTTTAGGACTTCAAATTTTAATCATTTGGAATTTATTTTGCTATAAAGAGCAAGGCAGGGATGCAGATTTATTTTTTCCAAATAGCTAACCAGTTTTCCAAAACCGTTTATCACCTTTCCCCTTTATCATAAAATGCTCTCTTATCATGTATACTTGGTTTGTCTACCAGACTACCTACTCCATCAGTCTGTCTAGTCTTATCATAATACAAGATTCTTTAAATTAATCTAGATTTATAGCACATTGCTCTATCAGATGGTATAAGTATTCCCCTCATGAATATTCTTTTCTAGATGTTTTCTGACTGCTCAAGTACCTTTACTATTCCAGATGCACCCTGGATCTATTTTTTTCAAAAAAATCCTGTTGGAATTTATATTGGGATTCTACTGTATATATCTATAAACTGAGGAGAAAAATAATCATTTTACAATACTGTAACTACAGTGAGGTACTAATTATACAGACCTTAGCATAATGCCTGGCATATAGTATAAAACATTCAACAAATGTTAGCTAGTCTTACCCATGAACAATGTGTGGCTCTTCATGTATAGATGTTTATTCGTAAAAGATGAGGATCAGATAATTAGAAAAAAAATTAAACTTACATGTCTTATTGGGGTTGATATGCTGCTTCAGGGCATCAACAGTGCCCAAACTAACCACAAGGCGCCTGCCAAACCAGAAAGAGACCACAGGTCCATATCCCTCATGCAAATTAACCAGGAACTCGTGCAAACTTCCACTTTTCACAATATCTGGAAGATTACCATCTCTGAGAAAAGAACAACATTTGAAAAAATAACTTGGAAAAATAAGAAATTTAACTTGGAAGAATCAGAAAAACAATAACTGATACTGAATTAACTGTGTCAACAGATGAGAGCAGAGTTGAATGAAATGTAAATTATTGCAAAATCTAAAACTTAATTAAATTTGACTCCTTACTTTCTGTAGTTATATTTAGATATGGATTTTTCTGATATTTTGAGAATTTGTAACAATTCAAACCAAGAAAAAAGCTACACAAGGAACATCTGACTTACACAATGGAAAATAATCCCATTTTTGCAACATCTCATTTTGCGATAGCAATGATCATCATAGGCTGATTTAAATCATCAGATCAGTTCTGGCATTTTTTTCTAATTTCCTTCTATCTTAATGATTGTTTTTTATTTTCAATACTCTGGCTAGAGAAAGTGAAAGCAATTAAAGTTTTTTTTTTTTTTTTTTTCAGATTTTGTGTGTGTAACTTTTTATTTCTTATTTATTTTTTAAAGTAAACTCTATACCCAATGTGAAGCTTGAACTCACAACCCTGAGATCAAGAGTTGGATGTTCTAATGAATAAGCCAGCCAGATACCTGAAAGCAATTAAAGTTTTTGTTTATACAGCTCTCCTTTCTGTTCTTTTTATTTTGAACGTTTATTTATTTTTTGTTTTTTTGGGACAGAGAGAGACAGAGCATGAACGGGGGAGGGAGACACAGAATCGGAAACAGGCTCCAGGCTCTGAGCCATCAGCCCAGAGCCTGACGCGGGGCTTGAACTCACGGACCGCGAGATCATGACCTGGCTGAAGTCGGACGCTTAACCGACTGCGCCACCCAGGCGCCCCGTCTCCTCTCTGTTCTTAACAAAGTTCAGGTTTAGGCCCAGAGATAAATTTAGAGTAAATAAAGGAATTAAATAAACTATGTAATTTACAAATATGGTTTCGTTTTGATACCAAAAATTAAATAAGAGTTAACTCTACTGAATTCCAAAAAATAATAATAATAACAATAATAACTACTCACTTTTCTTCAGTTGGAGTAATCCCTGGAATTCCTGCAGCTTGTCTAGAAGCCTTAAGGAGAAATTTTAAAATAGTTTAGTATAATGACTTAATGTATAACATATAACTTAATGTATAATCACATAACCCATAAGTCAGATGTTTTGCCAAGACATCTGCAGGACTAAGTGATGGCTTTCCAATTTGGTTGAATATCAAGAATTCTTTCTATATTAAAATACAAAAACTGGGTTCCTTGTATTTAAAAGAATAATCTTAATATTCTTCCTCTGTGTCAATTAAACTAACACGTTTGAAAGTTTTAATCTCCATTCTACATCAACTAATATATAACAAAGTACCTTTTTTGTTGTTCTGAATCTACGTATGGTCCCTCTGGCTTGGCTTATAAAAAAAAATCAATGTCATGCTTACAAGAGTTTCATTCCTAAAACTGTTCTCTTTCTAGCCAAAGAATTTACCAAAATACAATATGATATTCATCTTTTGCTTTAATGTAGTCAGTTTTTAAATTATTTTAGAGAAAGCATGCACAAGTAGGGGAGAGGGGCAGAGGGAGAGAGAGAATCTTAAGCAGGTTCCATGCTCAGCGTAGAGCCTGACTTGGGGCTCAATCTCATGACTGCGAGATCATGACCTGAGCTGAAATTAAGAATTAGATGCTTAACTGACTGAGCCATTCAGACGGCCCAAATACAGTCATTATTGTCAGGGTCATACAGTCACTGAGGTGTGTGGCATACAAATAATAAAATAATTCATAGCAAATTGTTCAAGTAACAACCTCTAAAATGAACTGGGGAAAAGTATGTAAAATTTTAATATTTACAATTTTATACTGGGGTTACAGCTGCTATGTTTTGGGATCAATGTTATTTTTTTCTTAGTTTTTATCTTATGATAAGCATATTATTCTTTAATATGACTTTTTATAATTTTCTTTTGATGTTTATTTATTCTTGAGAGAGACAGAGTGTGTGTGGGGAGGGGCTGACAGAGAGGGAGACACAGAATCCAAAGCAGGCTCCAGGCTCCGAGCTGTCAGCACAGAGCCTGACGCAGCTCGAAGTCATAAACCATGAGATCATGACCTGAGCTGAAGTCGGATGCTTGACCGACTGAGCCACCTAGGCTCCCCAACTTTGTATCATTTTTAAATAAACTAAATATTTATGGAAAAAATAACATGAAATATTTACTCCAGGATCAATTCTGAATTTTGTCAACAATTTTATTAATATTAGTCAGAATTTATCTATCTAGCATTCTGCCCCCTTTCTTTTTCCTAATTAACATTACGTAAGTAAATGAATAAATATCTCTTTACTTGAGCATTTATTGTTTTATATCTTAATTAAAAGAAGAGGTTTCCTTTTTTATTTTTAATTCTAATATAGTTAACATACAGTGTTATATTAGTTTCATGTGTACAACATGGTGATTCAACATACTTGAACATTTAAAGGCTAAACTATGTTCATCATATAGTAGAAATTGCCTAGGGCACCTGGGTGGCTCAGTCAGTTAAGCATTAGACTTCAGCTCAAGTCATGATCTTGCAGTTCCTGGGTGCAAGCCCCACATCGGGCTCTGAGCAGACAGCTCAGAGCCTGGAGCCTGCTTCAGATTCTGTATCTCCTTCTGTCTCTCTGCTCCTTCCCTGCTTGTGCACTCTCCCTGTCTCTCAAAAATAAATAAATAAACATTTTTAAAAACTAAAAAAACAGTGAGGGCCACCTGAGTGGCTCAGTTGGTTAAGCGTCTGACTTTGGCTCAGGTCATGATCTCATAACTCATGAGTTCAAGCCCCGCGTCGGGTTTTGTGCTGACAGCTCAGAGCCTGGAGCTTGCTTCGGATTCTGTGTCTCTCTCGCTCTCTGCCCCTCCCTCGCTCATGCTCTGTCTCTCTCTTCTTCAAAAATAAATAAACACTAAAAAAAATTTTTAATTGAATTTAAAAAAAATTTTAAAAAGGAAATTGCTTAATCATTTTCCTACTATACTGCTATAAAACATCTCAGCTATTTTTTCTTTCTTTCTTTTGTTTTTTCATTAATATAAGTAGAGCTATAAAAATCTTTGTAAAACTTTACTTTTTTCCTCCTTTGGGGTATATATGCCAAAAGAGAAATACTAGATTGAACGGTACTAACTATAGGGTTTTTCAGTTTCTGCTAAATACTACAAGAATGCTATCTAGGTTAATAGTATGCGTAGTATGTGTCACTTGTATTTAGCTGATAACAATGAAATCTACAGTGTATAATTCTGTCCTACAGTCATCAATAATGGAAACTTGTCAAGTTTAATATTTTAAATAGGGAGGAAATTAGAAAAACCCAGTGGTATAAAAAATCCTACTTTCAATTTCCTGGGATAAAATTATTAATCATAAAACAAGCTTCTTGATTTCTCTTTAAACATGGTAGATCCATAACATTCATCAATTATCTGCTCCTTCTGAAATCCCACTAAATGAAAGTGAATAAGAAAGGAGAAAACAAAAATAAAGAGAAAGGGAGAGGAAATAACAGAATGAACAATTCAACAAATTTCTGAAAGTGTTAAGCTGTTGGAGAAGTGATTAATTCACATAGTTGAGAGGCCTCCTCTAGGAGTCTGCAGAGGAAGAAGGAGGATTCCTAAAAAAGCAATCAGATTTGCACTCAGTAACCAGAAAGCCTGGATAAGACATAAGGTAAGACACAGACTTAACCAATTCTTAAAAAGTTGGCATACAGATTCTTTATTCCTCTGATTACCATCCTTCTGGAAGTAAACCTCAAGATTCCAAATTCAGGAAAAACAGGCTGGGGGAGTGGTTGCACCTATAATTCTAAGGGAAAATATTCTATAATCTAATGCGAAGCCAAACTATTATTCAAGTGTAAAGCTAGAACAGAAACCTTTCAAATAAGCTAGGTTTCATAAAATGTATTTGCCATGCACACTTTCTTAGGAAGCTACTGTAAAATGATGCACTGCAGCATATATAGCAAGTGAAACAAGAAAGGATTGTGAGGCATGTAGGAAATAGGGTACATAACACAGATGAAGAGAATACCCACAATGATAGTAAAAGAACAAGAGCTAAATTGAAGGAGACTATAACCAGTACCAGCTGGGGAAGGAAGATGGATGGCTCCAGAATGTGTATCTTCATGCTGAAGAAAATGCAACTGATGTCTTTGAATATTTGGACACCTTCACAGAGTAGTGTTACGACAGAAATGTTGAATATTTGGAAAAAACTACTGACACGCAGGGGTGAATAAACTCTAACGATGTGGAAATACTAAGTACAATCCCTCCCCACTAACCTAATCCTGGTTTCCACAACTCCATCAGCAAACAGGAAGAGGGAGCATTAGAAGTCTGTGCATCCTCTGGATAAAATGGTTCCTATAGCAAATGCCACATTTCATCAGCAAAAATGAAGAGTGAACCTCAGAATGCCAGGTAAAATGCTCTCCCACTCTTTACTACATCCACATCTCCCAAATAGCTAAAATGATGAGAGGGATCCCAAAATTGGTATGCACCTGGACAAAACCCTGCAAAACTTCAATCTCCCCATTTCACTGCCTCACCACTACCATTGGCCTTGAGACTATCCAGAGTGTTATTATGATCTTTTTCCTTACTTATATTAGACACCACACAAAGGCCAGGACTACCAACCTTAGGTCTTCTCTCATCCCCAGACTCCTATACCTACAGAAGTTTATCCTCTTTCCCTGACCCATCTCTCCCCTATTCAAGCCTCCACCCTATCTTAGCAACTCATTCCCATGGTCATACATTAGGTTTTTTTTTTTTTAATTCTTAACGTTTATTTTTGGTAGAGAGTGTGTGAATGGAGGAGAGGCAGAGAGAGAGAGAGGGAGACACAGAATCCGAAGCAGGCTCTAGGCTCTGAGCTGTCAGCACAGAGCCCAACGCAGGGCTCGAACTCACAAACCACGAGATCATGCCCTGAACCAAAGCTGGACGCTCAACCAACAGAGCCACCCAGGCGTCCCCATAAATTAGATTTTTACATGACCAATAACTTCAACATCTCCAGAATTTTAACATTAAGCATCCAAATCTCCAAGCACCTCCTATCTTTCCTTCTCAACTATTTTTATTATCTTCACTCCAAAAACTATTTTTACCCCAAAAAGTACTTTTAACACACCCACTTACATATTCATTTTCCACTTTACTCAGGTTAGATTCCATGGTACGTCATTATAAACATTCCTTTGTCCTGTATCCTTTTGCCCTACATCCTGGTGTCCCAGCAAAACCCCAATTCTAATTAAATCCAACATCTGACAAACTGTCCCTGAATCCACACAGCTGAAGAGAAACACAACCATGCTGACTAGTCTTATTTTAATTTCATGAACCCCCAGTGAACTGCCTGGAAATCACACACTTCCCTAGTCTATCATTCTGTAATCTTCCAAATGGCTCTTCTGCTCCTTTTCTTTCTTTAAATCCCCTATTCCCCACCAGTAACTGATCTTGCTACTTTTCCACTGAAAAAATGAAAGCAATCAAGAAATAACTTCCACACCATGACTATCATCTGCCTACATGTATGCCGATATATTCCACCTTCCCTCCTATTAAATTGTCTATGCTCCAAATGAAATATACCCCTCTTCCCTCCACACTATCTCTGCTATCAAGCTAGCACCAGATCTCACCAAAATTATTTTAACAGCTTCCTAACTACCCTGCCTACTTCTACTCTTACCCTAGGTCCACAAGTTTATTAACATATCAGTCAAAATGATTTGCTTAAGATTTAACTAATAATATCAAATTTTTAACTCCCTTAAATTTAAAATGTCACTCTTCTGTTGAAACCGTCCAGTGGCCTACTTCAGAATGAATGCCAAGTCCATAAACTGGCCTACAACAAAAACCTGCCTTTCCTCCCCATCATTCTGATTTTATCTTTCTTACTAGTTTCTTCCTCACTCCACTCCAGCCACACTAGTCTTCTGTTTTCCTGGAACACATTAGGATGTTTCCCCCTGAAGATGTGCATATGCTATTCTCTTTGTCTGGAATGCTTTCTCAGATACTTGAATGGCTTGCTCCCTCCCTCATCTCCTTCAGGTCTCTTTTCCAATTTCTCCTTACCTCTTGGTCATCCTATTTTATTAATATTTTTAATTTTAAATTCCAGTATAGTTAATATACTGTGTTAGTTTCAGGTGTACAATATAGTGATTTAACACTTTCACACAACATGTGGGGCTCACCGTGACAAGTGCACTCTTTAAACCCCATCACCTATTTCACCCATCCTCCCACTACCTCTCCTCATAACCATCAGTTTGTTCTCTATAGTTAAGAGTCTGTTTCTTAGTTTGTCTCTTTTCCCCCCTTTGCTCATTTATTCTTTCTTAAATGCCAAAAATGAATGAAATCATATGGTATTTGTCTTTCTCTCACCTATTTCACTTAGCATTATACTCTCTATCTCTATCCATGTCACTACAAATGGCAAGATCTCATTCTTTTTTATGGCTGAATAATATTCCATTGTAAGTATACACCACATCTTCTTTATTCATCTATGGATGGACACTTGCACTACTTCCATAATTTGGCTGCTATAAATAATGCTCTATAGGGATGCATGTATCCCTTCGAATTAGAGTTTTTGCATTTTTTGTTACATACTCAGTAGTACAATTACTGGATTGTAGGATAGTTCTACTCAAGAAATAACAACTGTTAGCAAGGATGTAGAGAGAAAGGAATCCTCTTGCATTGTTGGTAGGAATACAAATTGGTGCAGCCACTCTGGAATATTTTTCCTTAAAAAAACTGACCATCCTACTTTAAAAAAACACTACCTGTTCCCAACTTTATTTTGATCCATAATACTTAATACTAGTATTTTAGTGTTATTTGTTTATATTATCTGTTCCCCCTCACCAGAATATGAATTTTCTGCCTGGTTTGTTCACTACTGTATAGCCAGTACATGGAACCGTATCTGGCTGAAAGACTAAACAGTGCTCCTTCCTATAGACTAATCAAAGGGCAATCTCATTTAAAGATTATCAAAAATTCAAGATCTGGAGAGGCACCTGGGTGGCTCAGTTGTTGGAAGGTCCCAACTTCGGCTCAGGTCACGATCTCATAGCAGGTGGGTTCGAGCCCTGCAACCAGCTCTGTGCTGACAGTTCAGAGCCTGGAGCCTGCTTCGGATTCTGTCACTGTCACTCTCTCTCTCTCTCTCTCTCTCTCTCTCTCTCTCTGCCCTTCCCCCTCTCTGCCCTTCCCGTTTGTGCTGTCTCTCCCTCTCAAAAATAAACACACATTAAAAAAAAAAACAAAAAACCCTCAGGATCTGGAGTCACTAAACCTTTAGTTTCTAGATAAATAGGATACAGGACATTACAGGTTGTGTAGCTGCAATATTACAATCTAATCCATTTACCATCTCTGAACATTTAAGGTGTTCCCTCATTATTATCAGTGAGGTTTTGGGGAGCTCAGCTACTTAACTTTTTCCACGAAAACACCACCGTCTTTTGTAAACAGGTTAAGAGATGATTGCTCATCTACTAGCTCCTTTCCCTCTCAGAATCACCCCCTGAGGCTGATAAAGGCAAGCAGATAAGTCTAGTAGAACAAGATTCAGAGCTAACGCAAAGTCGCTACTTCAAGCTCAGGAACTAACCCACCACAACGCTCATTCCACAGCTCCATTTGCTTCCGAGGCCCTGCGAAAAGCAAGACCGATCTGGGCCGTGAGGATTTTGGATTTCGTTAACAGACGGAAAGACTGATCGAAAGGCAGGACACGAAGGAGAAAAAAAAAAAAATCCAGGAGAATCCTCAAAAGGACAAAGGAGTGGAGCACTCTCGCACCCTCAAGTTTCCTCCCAGACACCTTGGAAAATGGAATTTGGGTTTGGCAGGATTACTGCCCAAAAGTCACCCCAAAGTACTGCTCACGCAGCCTGTGACAGAGGCGTGGCAGTGCCGGGAGCAGGTAGGCAGCTGGACCAGAAGAACGGCCCTAAGCCCTCAGGCGGCAACGCGTCCCTGGCCGTGCGCGCCAGAGGGGTCCTTCAGCCGCCCGCTCCGCTCTCCCAGCGCAGCCTGCGCGCACGCCGCGAGGCGTCACGTGCCCGAGAGCTGCAGCTGCGCGATGCGGGAACAGGAACACAAGGGAGAGCGGGAGTCCTCCTCTCAGGCCCGCTCCCTGCGGCCCACTGCGCGCAGAGCGACGCGGATACGGCAACAGAGGCTGGGGCGGCTGTCAGAGTCCCCGAGGCCGAGACGGCGATTACCGGATAGAGGTAGAGCACCGCTGCCACCAACGCCAGCAGGAAGGTAACGGCGAAGATGGCAAAGTCCAACATGGCTCTTCCGCCGACGAGCCACGTCTCACACCCCGCGCTCCGGCAGCAGCGCCTCAGCCTGACCAGCTCTGCGGAATGGGCGTGAGGGCAGAGGCGCCTTGTGGACCTTGCGAGCCAATGGGCCCACCGGGGGGCGGGGCCGGGGCCAGGCGAGGCTGGCGGGGAGAGCAATGGAGTGCCGAGGCCCGCGGCGGGGCCGGAGCCACACCCCAGGGCGGAGTTGGCGGCGGACAAGGCCTCGGGGCACGCCCATGATTTGGGGTTCCTGTCGCAGGAGAAAGTGGAGTCTAGGCTTCTGAAACACGTTAGGACTTACCATCGCTCTGCCCAGACCAACACTTGTCCCAATGGTTTTAGGATTAAAACTCATAAACCAAAGATTCTTACGGCGTAGCTTCCGGAGCAGCAGCAGCAGCACCGGGGAACTTGCTAGGAATTCTGATTCTCTACCCCACCCTGGGAGCGAGAGGGATTCCGCAAGTCTGTGCTTTATTTAACAAAGCTGTTAAACACCGTGAGAACCACTGACCCAAGCTAACCTGGACAGGAGTGTCTTAAGAGTCAAGCATCGTTAGATGTTCCTTGTTTCGAAAAATTATTTGAAGTGCTAATAAATGTGATTCCTTGACACTTTCTCGTGATTGAAGGCAGCGAACTGTTCAGTTATGGTAAGATTTCCTGACTCTGCTAGAGTTTCAGAAAATTGAATTTTCTAAGCTTCCATTTCCTTATATATAAAGCAATGGAAATAATACCACACAGAGTTGCCTGCTGGAATAAATGAGGTATTTTATGGAAAGTACTTAATACAGTTACTAGCAAAATGCTCGTTAGTATTTAGCACTAGTTATTCTGAACATAAAAATATCCTAGGATCCCTCTTCTTTTTCACAGGACTCAGAAGGCTTTGTTTGTTTGTTTGTTTGTTTGTTAATTTTGAGAGAGCGCTTGAGCAGGAGAGAGGCAGAAAAAGAGAGAGCAAGAAAATCCTAAGCAGGCTCCAGACTGTCAGCGTGGACCCAGTCCCAGAGTTCTGTCCCACGTACTGGGAGATTATGACCTGAGCTGAAATCAACAGTCCCACACCTTACCAACCAAGCCACCCAAGCCGTGATTCAGAATTTTTGATATGTATAATGTAAGGCAAAGGCCATTACTTACTGGTGTTCCATTTAGTGAATGCACACTCAAAGTATGTATGGTTTTTATAGCTTTCATAGTATAAAGTGTGTGTCTCTCACACACACAGACACACATACATTCACACACAAAGGCAGCAATTCAGTAAGTGGAATCATTTGAGATTGCATTTTAGAACATCTGTGATAAATGACTTCTCGAGTAAGCATGAAACATCTCATTGAAAATGCCAAGGCTTTTGGCATCTATAGCAAATATAAATGTTGCTATTTGATATTTTATTTCGCAGAAATTGTACTTTTTTTAAAGAGAAAAGTATGTATGTATGTATTTATTTATTTTAATGTTTTATTTATTTTTGAGACAGAGACAGAGCTCGAGTGGGGGACAGGCAGAGAGAGAGGGAGACACAGAGTCGGAAGTAGGCTCAGGCTCTGAGGTGTCAGTCCAGAGCTGACGCGAGGCTGGAACCCACCAACCTAAGCCGAAGTCGAAGGCTTTACCAACTGAGCCACCCAGGTGCCCCTACCTAAAAATATTTTATGAAACCATGTATATACTTTCACACATTTTGATGTTGACATCTAAAATTTTTATCTTGACTTAAAAGGATTAAATTTTCAGTGTGTTGTAAATATTCACATTTGAAATTATTGTATCTCTTTTAAATGTATGAAAAGGAATTTAAATACCATAGTGATGTGATGACTATCACCGAGCATTTATTTTTATTTTTTATTTATTTATTTATTTATTTATTTAAAAAAATTTTTTTTCAACGTTTTTATTTTTATTTTTGGGACAAAGAGAGACAGAGCATGAACGGAGGAGGGGCAGAGAGAGAGGGAGACACAGAATCAGAAACAGGCTCCAGGCTCTGAGCCATCAGCCCAGAGCCTGACGCGGGGCTCGAACTCACGGACCGCGAGATTGTGACCTGGCTGAAGTCGGACGCTTAACCGACTGCGCCACCCAGGCGCCCCTATTTTTTATTTATTTTTAAATTTACATCCAAGTTAGTTAGCATGTAGTGCAATAATGATTTCTGGAATAGATTCCAGTGATTCATCCCCTATGTATAGCACCCAGTGCTCATCCCACCAAGTCTCCTCCTTAATGCCCCTTCCCCATTTAGCCCATCCCCCCCAAACACAACCCTTCCAGCAACCCTCAGTTTTTTCTCTGTATGTAAGAGTCTCTTATGTTTTGTCCCCCTCCGTTTTTATATTAATTTTGCCTCCCTTCCCTTTTGTTCATCTATTTGTATCTTAAAAAATTTTTTTTAATCTTTATTTATTTTTGAGAGAGAGCATATGAGCGGGGGAGGAGCAGAGAGAGAGGCAGACACAGAATCCGAAGCAGGCTCCAGGCTCCGAGCTGTCATCACAGAGTCTGATGCGGGGCTCGAGCCCACGAACGGTGAGATCATGACCTGAACCAAAGTCGCTGAACTGACTGAACCACCCAGGCTCCCCCGTCTGTTTTGTATCTTTTTTTTTTTTTTTATGTTTTTATTTTTGAGATAGAGACAGCGCATGAGCAGGGGAGGGGCAGAGAGATGGGGGGGACACAGACCATTTGTTTTGTATCTTAAAGTCCATATGTCTGAAGTCATATATTTGTCTTTCTCTGACTATTTTCACTTAGCATAATACCCTCTAGTCCCATCCACGTAGTTGCAAATGGCAAGATTTCACTATTTTTGATTGCCAAGTAATACTCCATTGTATATATATACCACATCTTTATTTATCTGTTGATGGACATGTGGGTTCTTTCCATACTTTGGCTATTATTATCAATAGCTCTGCTACAAACATTGGGGTGCATGTGCCCCTTTGAAACAGCACACCTATATCCCTTGGATAATACCTAGTAGTGCAATTGTGGGGTCATAGGGTAGTTCTGTTTTTAACTTTTTGAGGAACCTCCATTCTGTTTCCCAGAGTGGCTGCAGCAGTTTGCATTCCCACCAGCAGTGCAAAACAGATCCTCTTTCTCCACATCCTCACCAGCCTCTGTTGTTGCCTGAGTTGTTAATTTTAGCCATTCTTACTGGTGTGAGGTGGTATCTCATTGTGGTTTTGATTTGTATTTCACTGATGATGAGTGATGTTGAGAATCTTTTCATCACATAAAAGTCTTTTAGAAATTTCTCTTGCAGACTGTTAAAAACTGAGAACAAACTGAGGGTTGATGGGGGGTGGGAGGGAGGAGAGGGTGGGTGATGGGTATTGAGGAGGGCACCTTTTGGGATGAGCACTGGGTGTTGTATGGAAACCAATTTGACAATAAATTTCATATATTAAAAAATAAATTAAAAAAAAGGAAAAAAAAAAAGAAATTATGTTCCCAGCTGCTAGTAATCAATGGATTGTGCTGTACCAGATTGCAATTTCATTAACAGCACATGGAATCCTCATTTCATACCATTCTTGCCAAAAATGATTATAAGAACTTTAAAGACTCCTTGTCAGTTTCATAGGTGAATATGAATCAGTGTTATTTTAATTAGCATTTCTTTGAATAAAAATGGAGCTAAACTCTTTTTTCTTAAAAAAAAAAAAAAAGAAATTTCTCTTGGGTGAAAAGAACAGCTTTAAATCCAAATGACAACCCTGCCTTAGTTTAAAGCTAAGTTCTCTTTTCTGCTTATTATGGATCTTTGATAAAAAATACAATTGCTGAGAAGTCTGTTTTGCTTGCTGTTTGCTACGAGCATCGTGAAACCTTTCCTGAATGTAACTCGCTATGTAATAGAGTAAGTTGTGAAACTTCCTAAATGTAGTCTGGTATGTAATAGAATAAGTGATTGTACATGAACTAACCGGCATTTCTCGCTTCTGTAAACCTGCTTGCTTAACACATTCCTCCCCTACTCCCTTCCCCCTTCCCCCTTTTCCTCCTGCCACAAGTAACGGACAAAGCCTTCCCGCCAAAGAACAGACAAAGGACACCCAATCAGAGAACAACAAACAACTTTAAAACCAACTAATCAGGCCCCTCATAATTTGAAACCTCCCCTGTGCTATTTGTCTCTGTCTATAAAAACGCTGTACCAACCCTGATCGAGGCCTCTACTCGTCACTGGCGACGAGTGCGCAGAGGTCCAGGTTCGAACCTGCAGTAAACGACCCTTGCCGCTTGGCTTTGACTTACGACTCTGGTGGTCTCTTGTGGGGGGGTTTCGCGACCTCGGGCATTACATTTGGAGGTTCCACCGAGATTTCCCCCGAGCCCACCAGACTTCTGGTTAACGGGTCGTATCTGATTCCGATCGGTAAGTAAGCCGGCTCTAACGTTCTTTCTTTTCTCTGATCTGTGTTTCTTCTCTGGAGAACCGGTTCTGTCTGGAAGCTGGTGTGACCCTGGCGGACGCGCTATAGGGCACCCGGCCGGGGTCAGTTGGAGACGTCCACTGACATCTGGGGGCCTTCTTGGCCCATCAGGGGACCTTCTTGGTCCATCGGGGGGCCTTTTTGGCCCCTCAGGATTCTTTTCTGTGGGCTGCTTACGCCCAACGCGCCTGCGAACTAAATACTTTCATTTTCTCTATGAACTTCCAGAGTGCTAAAAAAATATCTCTAGGCGTCTAAAAGAAAAACCACCTAGGCATGCCAATTGTTACCCGTATTCTGATGTGATGTGTGTCTGTGTGTCTGTCTGTTGAATTGACTGGAATGATTGTTGAGAGTCAGGGGCACGCGCCTGACTTACCCTATGTGTAGTCCCACGGCGTAAGCTACGGGATTCGAGTGGGCTCTAACCCGATTTCCGCGGTGATCCTCATATGGCTTAAGGCAGTCAAAATCTTTTGATCCAAGCAGGGGATTTACACCTGCCCGCCTATGCTAAGAGGCACCTAAGCTCCCGCGAGGGACGCGGACGGACGAGTACTCGAGTGCTTCTGTGTCAGTCTAAATGTATTGTCACCCCTGGGCCTTTGTAATAATAACCATCCTAGCCGTAACCCTTTCTACCGGGTTGGCCGAAACAGCACCAGAAAGTTGGAACCGCTGCGAAAGATTCTTGTTAGTTCTTGTTTTTCTTTCATGGGTCGGATGCTTTATTGGAATTGTTTTCTCGGCTGATCAGAATTAATTATTCCATCCTTTGTTCCTCTCTCCTCCTTCCTCAGCTCCCTGCGGCTTTCCCTCCCGCCCCTCCGCCCGGGGCCCAGCCAGGCCGCTGGGGGTCTCACCCTTGGAGGTCGCCTGCGCGAACTCCTCCACCGCTAATTTCAGCCGCTTCAGGGCCCCCTCCGTGCCGCCCCCTGGCCAGCGGCGCCCCCCCCCCCCGCGTCCGTGCTGCCCGCGCCCCCTTCTCTTCTCCTCTTCCTCAGAATCATAACATGGGCCAAACGCAGAGCACCCCTCTCTCCCTCCTCCTCACCAATTTCAAAGATGTAAGAGCTAGAGGACACAGCTTAAGGCTAGACAATCCCAAAAGGAAGTTGATCGCCTATTGCTGCTCTGAATGGCCCACCTTTGGGGTCAATTGGCCTACAGAGGGAACCTTCTGCCTCCCTGTGGTCCTTAAAGTAAAATCAAAAATTTTCCTACCAGGGAAAGAAGGTCACTCGGATCAGATTCCCTATATTCTGGTGTGGCAAGATTTAGTAGAAAACCCACCTCCCTGGATGGCCTCTTTCTTAACAACAGGGCCATGCAAAATTCTAGCAGCTAAACCTACCAACCCTCCCAAGCCACAAACTCCGAATGCACCCCCTGTTCTCCCCGACAGCCAAGATTCACTTTCCCTTGACCCTCCCCCTTACCAGATTCCCCCCCTTATTCCTCAAGCTGCCCCCATCCCTGCTCCCGACCCCATTCCCCCTGCGCTGGCAGAGCTTCCCGTAGCCGAGCCAATGGAAGAACTAGAAAATAGGGAGGCTCAACCCGCGCCCATGCCTAGTGGGGGCGAAATCCAAGGGCCGGCTGGACGTACCCGTAGGGGGGCCCCACATGAGCCAGGACTCCGCCTTCCTGACTCCACCGTAGCTCTACCCTTATGGGAAATAGGGCCTCCCGATGATACGGGGAACCCCCGGCTTCAATACTTGCCCTTCTCCACCAGTGACCTATATAACTGGAAAACCCAGAATGCCCGATTTTCTGATAACCCTAAAGATTTAATAGCTCTCCTGGACAGCGTTATGTTCACCCACCAACCCACCTGGGATGATTGTCAGCAACTCCTCCGAATCCTGTTCACCACCGAGGAGCGAGAAAGAATTCCATTGGAAGCAAGAAAGCTGGTTCCTGGAGATGATGGCCAACCCACTGCTAACCATGATCTCATTAATACAGCTTTTCCCTTGACCCGACCTCCACAGGATGGCTGGGACTACAACACGGCAGAAGGTAGGGGACGGCTACGCATTTATCGCCAGACTCTAATGGCGGGTCTCCGGGCTGCTGCACGCAAGCCCACTAATTTGGCAAAAGTGTATTCAGTAATACAAGGTAAGACAGAGAGCCCTGCCGCTTATTTAGAAAGATTAATGGAAACCTTCAGACAGTATACCCCCATGAACCCCGAGGCCCCCGAAAATCAAGCTGCTGTTGTAATGGCCTTTGTAAATCAGGCAGCCACTGATATTAAAAAGAAACTCCAGAAACTAGAGGACCTGGAGGGAAAACAGATTCAGGACTTACTCCGCATTGCCCAGCGTGTCTATAATAATAGAGAGACTCCAGAGGACAGGCAACTTAAAGCTACCGAAAAAAATGACCAAAGTCCTGGCCGCTGTCGTCCAAAAGCCCCTGGATAAAGACCAATGTGCCTATTGCAAAGAAAAAGGCCATTGGGCCCGAGAATGCCCTAAAAAGAAAAAGCCACGTCATAATCAAAAACCGTGGCAGCCAAAAACCACACCCGCCCTCTTCACTCAAGATGCGGAATAGGGGAGACGGGGTTCGGATCCCCTCCCCGAACCTAGGGTAACGCTACAAGTGGAGGGGAACCCAGTTCAATTCCTAATCGACACAGGGGCACAACATTCGGTCTTGATCAGACCCCATGGAAAAATTTCTGAAAAATCTTCCTGGGTCCAAGGGGCTACCGGAATAAAAAAATATCCCTGGACCACCCAGAGGACTGTGGACCTAGGAAATGGAAAGGTCACCCATTCCTTCCTAGTCATCCCCGACAGCCCCTGCCCCTTATTAGGAAGAGACTTGCTCACTAAAATGGGGGCCCAGATTCATTTTACGCCAGGAGGCCCCCAAGTGACTGGCCCTCACAACCAACCCATGACCATACTTACTCTAAGATTAGAAGATGAATATCGACTCCATCAGGAGCCACCCTCACAAAGTCAAAACATAGAGCCCTGGCTCCAGCAGTTTCCAGAAGCATGGGCTGAAACCGGGGGTATGGGGTTGGCTAAACATCGCCCGGATCTATTCATAGAGCTGAAACCGGGGGCAGATCCAGTTCGGGTCCGACAATACCCGATGTCAATGGAGGCCAGAAATGGCATCACGCCACATATCCGTCGCCTCCTAGACTTAGGCATCTTGCGTCCCTGCCATTCAGCCTGGAACACCCCCCTGCTGCCTGTATGAAAACCTAACAGTGCGGACTACTGTCCAGTACAAGATCTGAGAGAAGTTAACCGCCGAGTCATGGACATACACCCAACAGTACCCAACCCCTATACCCTCCTAAGTGCCCTCAGCCCAGAAAGACAATGGTATACTGTCCTTGATTTGAAAGATGCTTTTTTCAGCCTGCCTCTGGCCCCCAAAAGCCAAGAGCTCTTCACCTTCGAGTGGTCCGACCCTGAGAGGGACATAAATGGGCAACTCACCTGGACCCGGCTCCCCCAAGGATTTAAAAACTCACCCACCTTGTTCGATGAGGCACTTCACGAGGATCTGGGTGAGTACCGGAATCAAAACCCCGAAGTGACTCTCTTGCAGTACGTCGACGATCTTTTAATCGCCGCTGAAACTGCCGAAGCTTGCTTGCAAGGCACCAGGAACCTCCTCTGGACACTTGGTGCCCTGGGGTACCGGGCTTCAGCAAAGAAAGCCCAAATTTGCAGATCCGAGGTAACCTACTTGGGGTATCTGTTAAGAGAAGGCCATCGATGGCTCACTGATGCACGGAAGGAAACCGTCCTCCGCATCCCCCGACCCACAACGCGAAAGCAGGTAAGAGAATTCCAGGGATCGGCCGGGTTCTGCCGCTTGTGGATACCTCGGTTCGCTGAGATGGCTAAGTCTCTTTACCTGGTCACCCGAGAACAGGCGCCCTTTGAGTGGACAGAGAAAACTGAGCAGGCTTTCCAGCAAGTTAAACTCGTCCTGTTGTCGGCGCCAGTCTTAGGGCTCCCCGATGTCTCCAAACCCTTTCATCTCTCCGTAGATGAAAATAAGGGGGTAGCCAAAGCAGTGTTGATGCCACTCCTTGGTCCATGGCCCAGGCCCATTGCCTATCTTTCAAAAAGACTAGACCCAGTAGCGGCTGGCTGGCCCCCTTGCCTCCATATGATCGCTGCTACAGCTCTAATGGTAAAGGATGCTGATAAGTTAACTATGGGACAAGAGTTACATGTTACAACCCCTCATGCCATCGAGGGAGTCCTCAAACAACCTCCTGACTGATGGATAAGTAACGCCCGACTGGTTCACTACCAGGGACTATTATTAAATCCCCTCGGAATCATTTATGCTCCCCCCCGAACACTAAACCCTGCCTCCCTGTCCAGACCCGGACTTAGATACCCCCCTCCATGACTGCACTGAGATATTGGCACAGGTTCATGGAGTTCGGGAAGATTTACAGGATCACCCTCTACCAGACGCCGAGGTTACCTGGTTCACTGACGGCAGCAGCTTTGTACATCAGGGTCAAAGGTACGAGGGGGCAGCAGTCACAACTGAAACTGAGACTGTTTGGGCAGAGCCTTTGCCAGCTGGCACCTCTACCCAACGGGCTGAACTTGTGGCCTTAACCAAGGCACTGACTTTGGGAAAAGACAAGAGACTAAACGTGTATACCGATAGCAGATAGTAGCTTTTGCTACGGCCCACATACATGGAGCTATATACAGAGAGAGAGGACTGCTAACTGCAGAGGGAAAACTATCAAAAACAAAGAAGAAATATTGGCTCTTTTAAAGGCACTCTGGCTGCCTAAACGACTAGCCATCATACATTGCCCAGGCCACCAAAAACCGATCACACCGGTGGCCAGAGGAAATAATTTGGCTGACCAGGTGGCCCGAGAGGTGGCCTTACAGGTGGACTGTGCTTTAATGACCACCCTACCAGACCCTGGTTCAGCTAGTTTACCGGAAAATCCCGCCTACACTAAAGAAGACCTAAACTGGATTCAAAAATTACCTTTAACTCAGTGCCTTAACGGATGGTGGAGGGCAGCAGACTGTAGCATAATTCTCCCAGAAGAAATGGGAAATAAAGTCTTATCCAAGATGCACCGAGCCACTCATATGGGCACAAGAAAAATGCAAGACTTAATAAGGCATGCTAGAATCACCATTAAAGACTCCAGGACAAAAATCGAGCAGTTACTAGCTGTAAAGCTTGCCAACTAACTAATGCCACCAACCACGGGAAAAACCCTGGCTCCAGAACCCGCGGAACCAGGCCGGGAGCCTATTGGGAAGTAGACTTCACCGAGGTAAAGCCTGGAAAATATGGATATAAATATTTGTTAGTGTTTATAGATACCTTTTCAGGATGGACAGAGGCCTTCCCCACCAAGCATGAGACTGCGCAGGTAGTAGCAAAGAAAATGTTGGAAGACATCATGCCCAGGTACGGATTCCCTACCCTAATAGGATCAGACAACGGACCAGCATTCATTTCAAAGGTAATACAAGGGATAGCGCAGTTTATTGGGGCTGATTGGAAACTACATTGTGCATATACACCCCAAAGCTCAGGACAGGTAGAAAGAATGAATAGAACTCTAAAAGAGACCTTAACTAAATTGACCATGGAGACTGGCGCTAACTGGGTAGTCTTACTCCCCTACGCTCTGTTCAGGGTGCGGAACTCCCCTTACAAACTGGGATTAACCCCCTTTGAAATCATGTATGGAGTGGCCCCCCCCTATAATTCCCAACCTACAGTCTAATGTGTTAACTGAATTTGATGATCATAAACTTCTTATTTCCCTGAGGGAACTCCAGCACACCCACCAGGAAGTTTGGCCCAGATTGAGAGCCATTTATGAGAACGGGCCCCCTCCTGAGCCGCATCACTACCGACCCGGAGATTGGGTATACGTGTGGAGACACAAGCAAGAGACCCTCCAACCACGGTGGAAGGGACCCTACATTGTGATCCTAACCACACCCACTGCTCTCAAAGTCGATGGGATTGCTACCTGGATCCATTACACCCACGCCCGACCAGCTGATCCCTTTGCAGTTCGAGAAGACTTTGTGCCGGAAGCCAACACCGCCTGGACGGTTGACCAGAGTAAGACCCATCCTTTAAAATTGACTCTGCGTCAAAAAACTGACCCCGAAAACCAGCTGAGACCAAAGGCCTGGGTATCCCATATCAAGACTGTTGCAGCAGCTCCGGACCCACAATGATCGAAGGAACACTCATTAGCGTGCTCCTGCTCACCTCCTACGGACTGATAAGTATTGCGAGCAACCCCCATATACCCTATACTTTAACTTGGGAGGTTTCTAATTTGGAAACCCAGGAAGTCTATAATACTACCACAGCAGACGATACTCCCCTAAATGCCTGGTGGCCTGATCTATATTTTAACCTAGAGGATGTAGCCGTAACCATGGGGGTACTTCCCCCCAACGGAAGCCGCCAGCGTCCTAATCCGTCATGGACCGGAACCCCAGAAAATGAAAAAAAGCGCATAAGATCTGGTGGGTTTTATGCATGTCCCGGGTTCAGAACAGGAGCAATGAAAAAAACCTGTGGAGGAATCGAATCCCTCTACTGTAGGGCTTGGAGTTGTGTTACTACCAATGATGGAAGCTGGAAATGGGAGGTAAAACCCCATTATATTGACATGAAATTTGCCAGCCCCTGTCCCAAGCAAACCCGTGCCTGTAACCTTATTCGTATCAAATTCCTAGAGGACGGAAAAAAGGAGACAAGATGGATTACGGGACTAAATTGGGGAATTTACCTGTATCGGGGACCGCCTTACTTTGCAACTGTTATTCAGATAAGATTAAAAATAAAACCCAAAGCTTCACCAACACTAATAGGGCCAAACCAGTCAGTATGGCCCACAAGTAAGCCTAATACTACCCCGAGGTCCACAAATAAGGGTGGTTTGAATCCTGGTTCAACGCGTCCCCTTGGTTAACTACCCTGCTCTCCACTTTACTCGGGCCTCTGGCCATTCTACTTCTCGCTCTCACATTAGGCCCCTGCATCATAAACAAAATTATTAATTTTGTCCAAGACAGGTTCAATGCTATACAATTAATGGTCTTACGAACTCAGTACCAACCGCTCGAGACATTACAAATAGAAAATTGAAGATCCAAGATTGGCTCTTTAGGCACAAGAAAAAAGGGGGGAATGAAAAGAACAGCTTTAAATCCAAATGACAGCCCTGCCTTAGTTTAAAGCTAAGTTCTCTTTTCTGCTTATTATGGATCTTTGATAAAAAATACAATTGCTGAGAAGTCTGTTTTGCTTGCTGTTTGCTACGAGCATCGTGAAACCTTTCCTGAATGTAACTCGCTATGTAAAGAGTAAGTTGTGAAACTTCCTAAATGTAGTCTGGTATGTAATAGAATAAGTGATTGTACATGAACTAACCGGCATTTCTCGCTTCTGTAAACCTGCTTGCTTAACACATTCCTCCCCTATTCCCTTCCCCCTTCCCCCTTTTCCTCCTGCCACAAGTAACGGACAAAGCCTTCCCGCCAAAGAACAGACAAAGGACGCCCAATCAGAGAACAACAAATGTCCTTACTTTAAAACCAACTAATCAGGCCCCTCATAATTTGAAACCTCCCCTATGCTATTTGTCTCTGTCTATAAAAACGCTGTACCAACCCTGATCGAGGCCTCTACTCGTCACTGGCGACGAGTGCGCAGAGGTCCAGGTTCGAACCTGCAGTAAACGACCCTTGCCGCTTGGCTTTGACTTACGACTCTGGTGGTCTCTTGTGGGGGGGTTTCGCGACCTCGGGCATTACATGGGTCAGTTACATCACAAGAGATTGCCTTTTATCCGGAGAAACTCCCATATCCCCTCATTATCTCCAGGCTTATAGAGAGAGTTAAACTCCTCATGGCCCACAAAGAGAAATGCCTAATCAGTTCCTAGAGGAAATAACCTAACAGTGGCATTTCAACAAAAAGAGGCTAGTGGTGGAGCACCCCCAGCAGAATGGAGGAATTTATTACTGACATTTTTATGATTTCCAGCACATGGTGATAATAAAAAGAAGACATTTAGTTGGTTTATTATTGCTTTAAAATTCTCTACACACAGTGCTCACTTCAGCAGCACATATACTAAAATTGGAATGATAGAGAAGATTAGCATGGCCCTTAAGCAAGGATGACATGCAAATTCATGTGTTGCATATTTTAAAAAATAATAAAAATAAAATTCTGTACACACAATGCACCCCCTTTTGTCTGAACCTGGAGCAGAACACTACATCAAACAAACAGTAAGGCCTTGTTAATTTGTGTCAGAGAGAACATAGGTGGATTCTAGGCATGTCTGTTTAAAAAGAATAAAATATAAAGGCTAGGAAGGGCAGGTATATTTATATGGTTTCATTCATTCAGGATTTGAGATTTTAGTGTTACATTGAGCACCTGATATTGGATCTGAATGTGCTTGGTTAACTGAAGCCTGGATTGAATACTGGCCAACAGTCATTCAAGTTGAGATGCCAGATATTTCCTGGCAGGGAGTCAGCAAACTAAGGAATTGGGGCCCCATCTGTTTTTGTAAATAAAGGTTTATGGGAAGACAGCTATGCTCATTTATTTATGTATTGTCAATGGCTGCTTTCATGCCACAATGGCAGAAATGAATAGTTGTGATAGAGACCACATGGCTCTCAAAGCCTAAAATATTATCTGGTCCTTTAACAGAAAAAGCTTGTGGGTCCCTGCTGTAGGGGAAAGAAATCTACAGATTTAGGGAGACGGGAATGTTGGTATGGATTTTGTTGACATGTCAAAATACTTTAGAACTCACAAAGGAAGTTAACAAACTGTTACATAAGTGATATTCTATCTTTCTGCCCTAAAATTATACCTTCATAATGCCAAATTTAAAATATGTGTAAACTATGGTTTTTATGATTGAAAGTCAATAAACTAACAAAGATAGGTGAACTTAGTTATTGCACATGCCTAGGTATTCTAGAATGGTCTAGTGTGTTTGGATAAAAAATAAAATATGGACACATAATTCAGAAATTATTTGTTTTATAAAGTTTTCATTTCAGCAGTATCTCTGTTTTTATAATCAAGATTTCACATCTTTTTTTCCTGGCAGTGTTTTCCTGGCAGTAATGCCAAATTAGCTTATCTTGGGTCATAGTATTTCTTGGATAGATTTTTTAAAATATAATCTTGTCAGGGGCACCTGGGTGGCTCAGTCGGTTAAGCGTCCGACTTCAGTTCAGGTCATGATCTCAAGGTTCGTGGGTTCAGGCCCACGTCAGGCTCTGTGCCGACAGCTCAGAGCCTGGAGCCTGCTTCGGATTCTGTGTCTCCCTCTTTCTCTGCCCCTCCCCTGCTCATACTCTCTCTCTCTCTCTCAAAAAATAAAAATTAAAAAAATTTTTTTTCAAGTTTATTGAGGCATAATACATATACAGGATAATTTTTAAATTCTTTTCAATTGGAGAAATTTTCTTTGTTCAGACAGTAGGGAATAATTTGGCCCAGGTAGCAAAAAAGAAAAGAATGCATAACTGCTATGTACTATTTTTCACATTCATTAGTGTATCAGGCTGAATAATGGCACCCAAATATGTCCACATCCTAATCTCTGGAATTTGTAAATGTTATTTTACATGGTAAAATACACTTTGCAGAGGTGATTAAACTAAAACTCTTGAAATGGAAAGATCAAGTTGGATTATTCATGTGGGCTCAACATAATCACAATAGTCCTAATAGGAAGGACACAAGAAAAGTCAGAAACAGAAACTGAACTGAATCACTGAAACTGATTTCTAACTTCTGACCTCCAGAATTGTAAAAGTGAATTTATGTTGTTTTAAACCACTAAATTTGTGCCAGTTTGTTATAGCACCAACAGGAATGTAGTATAATGACCTTTAAATAAAATGACACAACTTAAAGAATATCTATCAGTTAAGTACTATTTTATAGTAATTAGATTCAGGGTATTAGTTATTCACTTCAAAGAAACTTACTTCGCCTCTCTTACTAAAAGCTTACTCCTTGCCAAGGAAGTAATTTCTCTTTTGTGTCAGACTATCTAAGCAACTGATCTCCTTGAATAAGATTTGTCTCTTTATTTTAGTCTGTGTTGCCATAACATTGTATGTATCATATATTCCCTTAATAGTGTATAACTTATTATTAATCTTTTGGTACGTTTTAGAAGAATTCCATACTTGTTACCTAACACTTTAACATATGTAGTACAATAATCTGGATCCCTACAACCAGTATGTCATTTGGCCTACTTTCATTAAAGTGAAATTAAAATTATGTATTACAACAGTGTATTTCTTTTTAAAAAAATTTTTGGTTTATGATCTTATGAATCACAGCTTACCTAACAGGCATCCTACTACATCTCATCACACATCCTTCAGATGATTGCCTGTCTGCTCTGATTAATGATGTGCTGGACTTACAATTTACACTCACAGGGCAGTCAATGATCCCTTATTTTCTTGTTCTGATTTTTAATTTACTTTTTTAGTAATATCTACACCCAAATATGGGGCTCAAACTCATGACCCGAAGACCATGAGTTACAAGCTCTTCCAACTGAGCCAGCCCGGTGCCCTCTAATAGTGTGTTTCTTACCTCTGATCCTTTAATGTTATTTCATTTGATCCCTAAACATCATTAACACTCTATTTTACACATGAAATAACTAAAACCAGATAGGTTTAAGTGTCTTACTCTAAGTCATAGAGGTACTTTATAGGAGAAATGTAAATTGAAGCCACATCTTTTGTTCCAGACCTGAGCTCTTTCACTGGATCCCATTCTATTAAAGACATATGATAATATCTGAGAATCTTGACCAATATTGATGGGTAGATCAAAATTTCCCATTTCAATATACTTAAAAAAATAGTAGTGACCTTAGTACATTAGGATCTGTTAACAGTATGTAAGACAACTGTGAGAAATTAAAGAATGAGGGTTGTCTTGGGATGCCTGGGTGGCTCAGTTAGTTGAGCATCCGACTTCAGCTCGGGTCATGATCTCAAGGCTTGTGAGTTCGAGCCCCTCATTGGGCTGACTGCTATTGCTGCAAAGCCTGCTTGGGATCCTCTGAGTCCTCTCTCTCTGTCCCTCCACCACTTGGGCGCACAATCTTTCTCTCAAAAATAAAAAAAAAATGAGGTTGTCTTAGGAAGGAAACCACTAGAAAACACTGCATTATAAATTAGTGAATTTGCACTGTAACTTATATAGGTCACTCTTGTGAACTTGTGTCAATTAGCATTCCCAAGTTTGATTTTCTTTAGGATAGTGATAGCGCCGATTCCTAAACCATCACAAGTTCATCACGGTAACACCATCTGGAGAAAGCCTGTACCTGGATAAATCTCCCCATGTGACTATAGCTCTAATTAATAAGACTGTTAGTTAATATTCTATTCATTTAGTCAGTATGGGAAAACAAAAGTATTTGCATATAACACAAGCTCTCAAAATGATTTTGGGTTTTAATGAAAATTTAGATTGTCTTCTCAAAGTTCCTGATGACCCACATATTCCCTTTCAGATGTAAAATCTGATCGTTTTTAAGCTGTCAATGTCCATTTTCAACCTGTTTGACACTGTTCAAGTTCTCATTAAACACATTCTTATGTGTTTTCCCATATGTAAATGCCTCTGTGATGTTGCTTGAAGTATTCTGACCAAAGATGCTTAAATAGGATTCTGCAACTATTGTTCTAGGTTAAATAATTAAACCCATCTTTACTTCTCTTTAATCATCATGCCATATGCATAGGAATGACTTGGCACACTATTTTCTTCTGAGAATCCATGATTTTTTGAAAATTTATTCTGACAGAGAGTGTGCCAACAGGGGAGGGGAAGAGAGAGAGGGAGAGAATCCCAAGCAGGCTCCACACTGTCAGCACAGAGCCCAATGCAGGGCTCAAACCCACAACTGTCAGATCATGACGTGAGCTGAAGTCAAGAGTCAGACACTTAACCGACTGAGCCACCCAGGCACGCGTGAGAATCCATGATTTGTTAAATGATTTGGGACATAAGTTAAAGTTGAATACTGTAAGAAGGCACTTACTTTCAAAAAGAAGGTTCTATCACTAGATCATGAAAAATGCTAATTCACAAATTTTTTGAGGCCTTCCTCTCACTCTCCAATTTCTGCAAAGTTACAATTGAACCACTTTTGAAGGGACACTTTCTATTGTTGTTGTTTTTAATTTTAAAATGTTTATTCATTTTTGAATGAGAGATAGGGAGACCCAGAATCCGAAGCAGCCTCCAGGCTCAGAGCTGTCAGCAAAGAGCCTGACACAGGGCTCGACCCCATGAACCATGAGATCATGACCTGAGCCGAAGTCAGATGCTTAACCAACTGAGCCAGCTAGGTGCCCCTGACACAACTTTAGAAAATGCACCAAACATACTGTGAGGTAAAGAGTTTTACAAGTATTGAATAGACTGTCAAAATTATTCTAATATGTTTAGTAGTGAAAAAAGTAGTAAAAAAAAATTCATAATAAAAGGTTTCAAAAAATGGTTTAATTTCTCATCAAATGAATGATACATGGTGAGAAAATATAACTCCAGTATAACTGCATAAAATAAATACATTTGTTTGATGCTTGGTATGGCATTATTGACTTATTTCAGAGAAGCAAGGCAGTCTTATTATTTTTTTTTAATGTTTATTTATTTTTGAGAGAGAGAGAGAGCATGAACAGGGGAGGGGACAGAGACAGAGGGAGACACAGAATCTGAAGCAGGCTCCAGGCTCCAAGGTGTCAGCAAAGAGCCAGAGGCGGGGCTCGAACCCACGAACCGGGAGATCATGACCTGAGCCGAAGTTGGACTCAATGGACTGAGCGGCCCAGGTGTCCCAAGGCAGCCTTAATTAAGCCTTTAAATAACACGGCTTTGTCCTGTGACTAAAAGTGTAGTATCATGCAAAGATGGTATTAGGCTACAAAAAGGTTAATGTTCATTTCTGTTGTGTCATTACTCTAGATCTAGAAACAAAAGTACTAAAAACCTTAAACTACTAAAAAAGTACTAAAACAGAGCTTAGAATTCTGTTTTATTATGGATTAAATTTTATTAACCCTAACAAACACAGGAGAATTAGGTCAACATTTAGACTGTCAAAAGTTGATGAATAAAAGATTTTAATTATATGAAAGGAAATAAAAGTTTTAAAAAACTCAGCTCAATGTATTATTTAACTACAAATGGAAATCTCTTATGATCATTAACCGAGGGAGGAAAACGTAACTATGTTTCTAGGGAGATTTATAACCAAAGGCTTAATATCTGTTTTATGTATGACAAAAACTGGTCAATTAACATAATCTTTATCTTGTACACATAGGACTACAGAAGAGATTCTCAACGAAAGAAGCAGTGATTACTGCTTAACAAAAACTGTATTCAATCCCTTGCCCAAATAATTTAGCCATGGCTAAGTTCTAATCAGACCATGAAGTGACAATTGCAGATAAACTGAAGAAAGTAACATCATTTTTTTATTTGATTTAAACCCATTTAATACACAAAGCTAATGTATTATGTACAAAATAAATGTACATTCTTAAAAGCTGTTAGAATACAAATTTCCAAAGGACTAAAAAAAGTGCAAAATTCTCAATTATCTTCCATCTTGCTATACAGAAACAAATATTAGCTCATATATACACACTGAAAAATTTAAAACAGCACTCAATGTAACAAAATAAAATATACAACTTATATATTTAATCTTAAAAGGATGAGGAAGGAAAGAATGTATTGCACCAAATTAACAGTAACTTCATTTTAATGAGAAGACTAATCAAAATTTACACATTTTTATTAAATCTAAAATTTTCTCAACTTTAAGACCACTTTTTTTGGAATACAAATATTGAGTCACAGTTTGCAGTCAATAATTAGATATAAATAAGGCTTGATATTCTTTCTCATGGTCAATTCCAGTAATATAAATGAGAAGGACCATTTTATGATAACTACACAACTTTCTGAATTCCTTAAATATTTAAGTAGCAGCACGATTTGCAAGTGTTTTTTTTTATAACAAGTAATTCCGAATTTTTAGCTATCCTCCTTTATGTGCATATATATGCATTCAAGTCACTGTCACCATCTGTGATAACACTGAAATGTTCCTGTTTAATCTGGGTCCCAGAAAAACTGACATAAGAGACAAACATACATGTTTGATAGTTTTCTGTCTTAATCGATTCATTTCTGTAGCAAAGCATCTGATAGAAAAGGACGGTCTAGCTAGATCTCTGCTTACTTTTTGCTAATTGTTTTACTCCAACTATATAAAAAGCGTACAACTGGGGAAAAGAAAGCCATACTCCTTAAGAGTTTCTGAAGACAACAGAGCAGCCATACAGTTTTGTAACAGTTTTTCTTACATAAAGCTAACTATAAAATAAACAGTATCCAAAGATATTTTTGGTGATAGTATTTCTGAATCACAGAAAACAGTAAAATGCAGAATGCAGAAGAAAAAGTCTAAAATGTGAAAGATCTTTGATAGTAAGATCTTTGCTGTAATATGTCATAATTTTGGAAAAAGGTAGACACTATTATAAATATTTAAAAAAGCAATCAAAACCCCAGAGGAAGAAATAATTATTCTCTTTAATCCCTATATAAGAATTTAAGAGGCTGATTTTTTTTCAGGTAAGTGTGACAACTGGTATCTCCTTACCAGAACCATTTTCTGAAGTATTTATTGATTAATATAATTTTAGCATTCTGAAGAGCAAAATGGCGGTCATCACAGATAAGTTCTTTTCCTTCAAAATGCAAGATGTGCATATGTTGAATTTGTAGGTTGAGCCCCCTAAGTCTTAAAACACATTGCTTGGATGGTGTGGGAAATATTTCCAAGGGAAGGAACATAAAAAATAGCATTTTAATATTACCCAGTTAATACACTGGCTATCACAGAACCTCTGGTTTTAATACATATTAAGTTGAAAGATATTATTGCCAAAATAAAATTTTAAAACGTCTACTTGGAATAAGACTTTTAAAGTTTTTATTTAAAACAATAAAATATAATTTTATTTTTCAACCCTACCTAAACCCTAACTTGTTTTTTGTTCTCAAATTACAATGCTACATTGGAATAAGGTGATAATCATTTTGTATGTTCAAAAATAGTTATAAATTTTAAATAATGTGACAGCCATTATATTATAAGTGAAAACACACACACAAACACACCCCAAACTCCATTAATAGTCAACTTTGAAAACTGAATGGGTAATTCTTTCAATGACATAACTGTGCTGTTGTTAGTGTTATTATGGTAATATTTACAAAGTAAGTTTCCAAGGAAACATTAAAACTATACCACAGAAAACAAACGTTAGATTAGTAACTTTCTACTTGTTCCTTTGAATTTTCAGTTCTTAAGATTATAGGCATTAAGACAAAAGTAAACACAGTTGATTTCTGTCCTTTTAATTTTTACTACAGCCATTTGCTTCATAGGTCCAAATCCTGTTTAGAAATCACCCACATGTAACAAATATCAGTGAGATAACCTAAGATATGTCTGATGATTTATACAATCTAACCAAAAAATGTATAATATAGCCACTTTTACACAGGTTCTTATCCTGAAGAAAATCATGTAACTCCTGTATCTAGGATGGCCTTATATTTTTAATGTAGAAAATTGCATTGTTTCCAATATATGCCTAAATATCTTAAATGTCAATGCTTTATTTTCTGAAATACTAGGACTTTTTATATGAAAAAAATTAAAGATTATTTCCATAAAGTCATCAGAAGTACTTAGGGAATATATATACCCAATGCTTTTTAATTAGAAAAATTATATCATTTCCTTTAAGGCTATAAGAGATCCAATTGTATTTTTAAACCTAGCATTTTGTAAATCATGCTTTTTATTGATACTTGAAAATGTTACTAAATTCAAATATGCAAAAATATTCACTAACAGTCACTAGGAACTAATATAAGCAAACAGCATAATATCTTTTTTGTTGGAACCACTATTAGTTAGAATATTCAAATATGACAGGTTTGAAGAAAATTATAAGAATGATGCAACTGAAAAGGAAACTTGGTTGTTGTGGTGGCAAGCAAAATGAAGATAGGAAAGCCATTCCAAGCAAATTTTAGACAAAATGTTTCCAAGGACAAAGATTAAACCTAGTTTCATATAAGCCTGTGAATATGCAATGATTCCTAAAAATGGATGGATATAATTTCTATAGCAGAAAATATTTTAAGACAACATCTAAATTCTGGGATAATTTTTTTTTGTACCAAGAGATTCAGAAAGTCCAGAACAGTGCCTAAACTTCTGTGTGTTTGTGTGTGTGTGTGTGTGTCTATCTATCTATCTATCTATCTATCTATCTATCTATCTATCTTCACGGACAAGTCTGATCTACAATCTCAATGAAGAAACACTGGCTTAGAAAATGCTGGATTCAAATTAAAGAACTAAAGTTGTGGCCAACATTTTAACAATATTGAAATGATGACTGGTAACACTGTACTGTTGTTGCAACAATGTCATCAGAAAAAGCACCACCAGGACTCTGATACAGAAAAACTCTTCAGAACAATGTTCTGGATGGGATCAAATTTAAAGCAAAGCAAATGCTGGGTACATACGATAAATGAATTGGGCAAAAAAGAATACTGAGAGTGGATATTTGTTGAGAGTGATAAATATTTAAGATTGGCTACTTACTGGGAAAGAACAGAGTCAGTGGATGAAAGGAACAGTAAATTAGGACAAGCTAGGAGTCTGGCTGATAGAGGAAAACAAAGGATTAGATTTAGAAAAGAAAAATAATTTATTTCATTTCTTATATCAAAAATTACATCCTACAGACAGGTTTAAGAATTAATGGAAGACAAATTTACTGATGTATTTGAAGAGACCAACCTTCACTCACTCGTACACATACCCTGTGATAGTACATATTATCTAATATTTATGTTTAATATAGTCCATGTACTTGCACCTTTTCATTGGAAAGGTGATAAAGACAATGCTACTCATTTCGTGAAAGTAAATATATAAAAGGAGTTAACCTCTTTAAATTTAACTAGAAGATTTTCATGAGTGATTTCTTTAGTCACAATATAAAATACACTTCAGGACAAAGGCCATGTGTCGATCATCATTAAGTAAAAATCTGGTATTCAAGTTAAAATTTTCTCTGCTTACTCCTATTCAAGTAAAATATAAAAAAAAATCTTAGCTTAAGATTTAACTTTCAAATCTGAATTCTAATTAATTATGAGGGTACACTTATTGCTTCAGAAATGTAAAAGTAACTTTCAATACCAGTCTCTTAAGGATAATTGTTATATGCCTAACAGAAAAAAAGGAAGCCTCACTGATGTTTCTTGCTGATGACACATGAATATCTGGCATTTTTCTGACAAAAGGCTGTGACCTAAAAAAAAACCACTGTGACCTAATGGAAGTTAATAGATAGACACTTAAGAATAGCTGACACAAGCTTCCTAGGCTCAAAAAGATTTTAAACCAACTGGACAAGCTTTATTTTTATATACTTTTTCTAATTCCCATGCCCTGATCTATTTTTCCTTCTCTCCTCCAATTTTATCTAAGTAATGACAGAATACTGATTGGAGAGTTGAAAGTTTGCTTTATTTTCTAAATGAACACAGGTATTATATGCTTTAATATTTTAAATCTCACTTTCTAAAAGTAAAATCATTATTTTAGTATAAATCTCTTCCTATCACAGGATGCTGAGATTTTTATTTCCATCATTATTACCAGTGTCAAGAAACAAAAGCAGATGAAAGTTTCTTTAGACAACAAACTTCATAGCAGCCAAGTTGAGATACTGTATTTATCAACTGAAATGTCTACTTGTTATTCCATTTTCATCACACTGTTGTTCACTTCTCCCATTATATAAGCAGAAACCGTTTCTATGGATAACATCTAAATACACCAGAATCCCCAAAGTATATCTTTTCAGTGATTTTATCTGGTCATTTTTTAAATTAATTCAGTGGGCTACACTGTTTAAAAGAGGTTTGTATTATTCAACTAATGGTTCTACTGTATTTGTTTAATAGATAAAGTTAACTTCCATTCCTTTAGACTGTTGCTAGTATTATCAGATTTTCCTCAAAATCCTACATTTTTGGTTTTCACTTTTTTGGAAAAAGTAATATAAGGAAGAATTCCACAGCTCTAAACATCTATTGTTAATCTAGGTAGGATATTTATTTTACTGTGAACAAAGGGTCTTCTATTTGTGATATAAAATGAATACTGCTTGTTTGGTTCTTCAATCTAAAAAGCAGCAAAGTAAAACACCATAAATTTAGGAATTTTTCCCTGGTAATTTTAAAACATCATAAATTTAGGAATTTTTCCCTAATAATTTCAGTTAAACTTCTTTGTAACTTTCCAAAATAATTCTAAAACCATTATTAAGTAACCTTAAAAATAAAGAAGGCAACACTATACCACAGTCAATGGATAAGTAAGCAAAAGAAAAATTTCCGAAGTTTTGATTCAGAAAAGTTTTTTTAAAAATTAACATTTAAAATACCCCAAATCAATCAAGTTGGTTTTGCTGACTTGAAACCTTCTAAAAAATGTAACAGAAAAAATAAAATGAAATAAATAGAAGCAATAAATTCAATAAATCATAATTATCTTTACTGATTTGAGACATTTTCATCACAAATTCCTGAAACCCTTAAAAAGGAAATCTTCACATTTACATGTGCTCTATTTTATACTTGCTGCACCAATTTGTTTCAGTGTTACTTATCTAAAACATGGTTTTTTGTTTTTGTTTTCACTGAATAAAACAGAGGATTTTAAATAATTGTAAAGAAAATTCTTCTATGAATTTTTATTAGTCCTGACTTGAACAGATCATATCTATTCAAAAAGCTTCCCTAAACAGAATCCTTTACTTCTCATAAATTTTTTACTCATTCATAGAATTATAAAGAAAAGGGCAATAGATACTGGGGGCAATAGAAGAATTGCAGAGGGAAAGGTTCTCAAAGATTCCATGGAGAAGAGAATTGGATGTAAGGAAATCTATGATTTGTGGAATAAAAAGGTATATTATTTTATAAGAAGCTATTATTATCTTTTTTCCCCCTTCTGATCAGAAACCCCTTTATGAAAGCCACACACTCATTCACTCCTGAAAAAAAAAACTGCAGTTAACACACAGAATTTCCACACAATTTCAGGGGATTCATAAATTACCCCAAACCTGTGGTATCTCAGATTAAGGACACTTGTAGTTGTAAAAGCTCTCTGACCTAACTCAAAAGGATGACCTTATAAAAGCACTAGGCTTATCAACCACTTTGAATTCCAAAATAAATTTATCAGCATTTTACTTTAAAATTTCGAACAGTAAAACATAATGTAACACCTAACGATGTATAATAAAATTAATTATAATCTTAAAAGTTATACATAACATGAAGTAGAAACGTGTCTTTAACAATTACTATGTCTAAGTGACTACTTTAATGATGCATTATATCTTTTTAATTCATGTATCAATCACGTGGAAGTTCTAGGTAAAAATGTTAATGTATTTGGGTATCATTGCTAACACTTCTAATTATTGGGGAAACACAGTATTTGCTTAGTAAAGAATAAACCAAGAAATTTTGAACTTTGCAGATAATAAACTATGCTACTTAAAGGATCCAACTGTCAAAATCATAATCAGCATTTTCCTTAATTACACTACTAACGAAATACACCTGCAAAATATATCTCAGCTTCTCTTATTCCTACTCAACCTTTATTATTTAAGCATATAATAATACATTTCAATAAGTTCTCATTAGTAATATGCTAGCAGTAGTGGAATGACCCAATGTACCGGTTTCAATAGTCTTATAGTCAACTTATCATGAAAACCTGGAATTTACACTGAGTTTTGAAAATCTAAGTGTGCAACAGATGCCTTTAAAATATTACCTCCAATCAGGAGTTTCATAAATAAACTGATATATTTTTAAATATGGTGGTCAGTAAATAGGAAAATGATTAACTAAAGAATATATTAAAAGCCATGTCTCTCAACTGTCCCATCATCTGTACTATTTTATTAGAAATAACTTAAATTTTGTTGTTTGGAATAATAAGGGAATCATATGGTATTTCTTTATTTTTTAGAAGTTTTTTTTTTTTTAATGGGTCTAATGATCTTTAGGAATGAACCACAAATCTAATTCAAATGTATTTTCTCAAATTCACCTTAGTGTAGACCAATAATTAGTCAATACAACTGGATTTAATATTAACCAGAAAATTTTAAAGTGGCTAATAATACAACCTATGTCTTTATACACATTGCATATTCAATTTTGATAATCCCTAAATGATTTTCAGTGATAAAAGCCCTGAAACATTCAGATAGTTGAGAGATGTGGTTAAAGTGACAAAGCAATAAATCAAGTTTCAGTTATCCATGACAGAAGATGGAAATAGTAATCACTTGGAATCTTGAGTATTATATTCAGTTTCTCCAGCTGAAATCTGGCTGAGCCGCTTGCTAGATCCCCACAATTTTCGAGAAAGCTGACCTGAACGCATCTGTTTAAGGTAATCCAGAGAAATGAACAACAGATGTGATTAAGAAAAAAAGAAAGAAAAAAAAGAAGTGAGACTGATATATAAGACACTGATTTTGTAGGATGCAGAATGTAAGAATGTAAGTTTTGTTAGCAGAATCATTCATATTAACATTTTAATGATTCTCGATTAATAATAATTAAAGAAAGGCTTCTCTATACCAATTGTCTTTCAACTGAGAAAGGTCTAATGCCAATGTGTAAATTTTAAAATTAAATGTCCCAGTTTGTCCAAATTATCAGTCCTTTTCTTTATAAATTAAAGAAATATATTTCACAGTTCATTAAAATAATCTTCTGAATTTTACTTTAGCTAATAAGACACATAATTTTGAGGATTTTCTCCTTTTATATTTAAAGTACTATTGATGCTAATCACAAGGATAATAAGAAAGTACAATAATGTTCTGATGGAAACAAAATAATTTTAGAGTATTTTGATATAAGAATTTCAAAAAATGACATTTAGCAACAAAATGATAAAATATAATTTAGAGAACAAGTATAGCATAAGCTCTCTGAAGGTGAGAATCACATTTGTTCACCATTAAATTTGTACCACCTAGCACGCTTCTCAGCACATAACAATTATTAATTAAATATTAATCCAATCGGTAAATAAATGCCCCTCTAAAAGTGCTTATAATTCTAGGTAAGGCAAAAAAGAATCCATGTGGGACACATTTCTCAAACTAACAATATGACTTGTTGGAATTACTTTCCCAAGTATAATCTATTTTTTATGTCTGCCAGCCTTTTTTAATGGTTACCCTTCTCTAGGGTACATTTATTAAAGGGATTAAAAAAAAAAAACCAAGCCTCATGCAAAGACACTTTAGCATGCTTGTTTTGCATTTTCATTTCCAGAAACATTATTTCCATTAATCTATTATCACTTTACCATATGATTAATAAATATGAATTTCATACTGACAGTGTAATATACAAAACTGATACATGGCTTAAAGTACACATTAATCAAGACTTTGATCTTTTATGATAAATTTAGATCTTTACATAAAGATCTTTTCATAACTAAAGCTTTAATCATACTGTCATATGGAATTATATCTTAATTATGCAAGATTCTAAGTATTTGATTATGTACTAAAGTAGATCCATACTTCAACTGATACATCCAAAGATGTAAAACAGATAAAAAATACTTTTATTCCAAATCTGCACACAATTCAGATTCTATGTGTTGTAGACTACATAAAACTTTCAAGGAGGACAAAAAACTTACTTAATAAACAGTACAAAACACTGATTTAAGCCTACAAAATGAAGTTGCTTAGGCGTTTTTGTTCCAATCGATTTTTAAAAGAAAAGTGTGTGCACATAATGGTCACTTCATATAAAAAAATTCAGTAAAATTAGAAACTGAAAAATTACTTAAGGTGGGGAGATGCAGGCAAATTTAAAGGGCACTTGAGTAATCCACAGAAAGTGAAACATACTCAAAGAGAAAAAGTGCCTAAAATGTTTTAAATGTAAGTGAAATACCAAGATACAGACTTGCTGACATTCTTTGGGGGACTGTTACAACTGAAGGTAAATGGTGCAATCACTTTAATTTAGTAAGACCTCTCTTTTGTTATAATAATATCCTGAACAGGTATAAGAACTGATGAAAACTTAGCAAAAAGGTTCCTATGATCCGTGGTAGATTTATTAAAAGCAGTGACACTGTGTTATTCACCAATGACTTCTCTTGAAACAACTACTACAGATGCCATATTTTAGATTTCTCAGAAAAGACTGATGGTATCAATAAAAATTGATAATGCTTAATTTGACTCTATGTAATACAATTAACTTTCTAACAGAATCACTATATTACTTGGAGTATAGCCACCAAGTTTTCTAAGGAACAGTATCAGATTTATGATATCTGAATGTTCAGTAATTGATAAACCACTGGCAAATAAGTTTACAGTAACTACAGGAAACTCACCGAGAATTAGGATATTATATGGGGATATCTGTAGTTCCAAGTAAAAAAATGATGCTTTTACAAAAGGATAATTGACATACAGTCATACTGGTATTTATTGAAATTAAAGTAAATAGTTTTATTGTTTGAGCCTGTATTTAATTTTTTATAAAGGCTCTTATTTATTAAAAATCCAAGTCGTGTCTTGAATCTAGATTTGGAAAGACAGAAAATAAAAGAACTTTCTTATTCATTTAGAGGACAGAAACTGTCAAATGTATGCCTTCAATTGAAGCATAATATAAACATCACTCTTGAATACTAGCTTTATCGCCTTTTCATTTACTGCCCTTTGAAAAATCAAATTTGGTTAATTTGTTCATCCATAATGGAGACTTCTGATTCAGCTGGAACAAAGGAGAACCAAAGGAATCCCCAATAGTACGGGAAAAGAAGTTCTTGATGCTATGTTTTACCTCAGCTGGCTTGCCAACACCCACTACAATCAATTTGCCATCTTCTAATCCTACAAGAATATGGCTGTATTCTTTGGTTACACAAACACAGTGGATAGGCATCCGCATGGCTAATGGATTCATGCTGAGATTCAAACTAGAAAAGAAAGAAAACACACACACATAATTACATGGATACATAACGTATTCATGGAATTTAATACCTGGAAGATAATTTAATGATCACCTGGTTCTCCATTCTAATTTTACAGATGTGTAACTTAGATTCAGAAAGGTTGAATGGCTCACACAAGGGCCTACATTATAGCATTACTTAAAATACTTAATCTATCTTTTCTCATTCTCAACATCTGTTTTTCTTCTAACTATATATACAACCAAATATATATATTTTTTCTTCTAACCAAAATCTTCTCACTAAAAGATTTTCATCTTGTTGATTAAAAAGCTAAAACAGTGTGCATGTGTTGGGGGGTAAGGTCAATAAAATCGGTCTATTTGCCTTGTCTTAGAAGATATATGTATAAATATATAATATAAAATAATACATAATATTTAAAACCATAAATATATGGTTATGATATAAAAACATAACTTAACTATGGAAAATATCCATGGCTTTTAGGATTACAGAATGAAGAATCCTCTGAAGTACATACTGTGTTTAGACTAACCTGCTATAAGATCTCATTCATTTTCCTGATTTGAGATTCTCTTAATAATACCCTGAGTAAAACAAAATGTTGGAAAGATATGATTCAAATAGGGATTCAGTGCTCTTCCACAGGAGAAAGAATGACAAAAATGAGAAGGGACATACAAAAACAGGGACGGGTGTTGGTACAGAAATGATTCTGACATGAATGTGGTAGGATAGAGCACAATGGATCAGGAAATGATTTATAAGAAAGGTTTGGGGGAAAAAAAAAGAAAAGAAAAGAAAGGTTTGGGAGGGGCCAAGATAGTCTCAGTAGTGTAAATAAGCCACAATAAATTTTTTAAAAATGGAGGAAAAGAATGTATTTGGGCATAACAAATACAAATACAGGAAATAACAGTGCTTTGTATACATAAACTAGTAAATACGAAGAATACAAAGCTCAAAAACGTATCCACTATTTAAACATCCTTTCCCTTCACTTTAATAACAAGACTCCCCACCCATTTTACACACACATACACACAATCATGAACACATACATTAGCCTTAAAAATACCTTAGTTTGTTTTACCCCAATTAAAAAAAAAATTAAACCCTAACTTTAGTTTGTAAAAATTCAAACTATAATTTAACAAATTTCTAAATCCATAATTGAGGCTTGGCACTATGAAATTTTTTTTGTTTTTTAAAAAATTTTACTTGTGGTAAAATATACGTAACATAAAATATCCTACATTTTAAAAATGTACATCTATATTTCACTTACTAATCCAGAAATTCTTTAGCTTTCTCAATTTTTTTCAGAGTTACCAAAAAAAAGACATGTTCATAATAAATGATAAACCAAAAAATTAGAAATCTTTGATTCCTGATTTCCACTCTAGGCTGAAAGTATTACTACTTTTTCTTTTCCTTTTTTTTTTTTTAAGATTTTATTTTTAAGTAATCTATACAACCAATGTAGGGCTTGAACACACAACCCCAAGATCAAGAGTCGCATGCTCCATCAAGTGAGCCAGCCAGGTGCCCTATTACCACCTTTTCTTAAGTGAGATTTCAACAATTCTTTATATTTACCTGTGGAGATCTCTTATGGACAGGAAACCTTGTAAACTGCCCGTGATAATGTGTTCTCCAGTGATACACAGATCTGATATTTGTTCTGTCAGGACTTGAGACCCTAAATACTTGCCATTTACAGAAAACAGATGTAGTGCACTCTTATCCTATAAAGTTAGATGAAAATAATTTAATGATCTCAAAATTTAATGATTTAATAATTTCAAATTTAATGTTGAAATAAACATACAGTTATGTATAAAGAGAGTGTGTAGACAATATTATTAAAGTGATTTTAAATCAGAAATAATTTCATACTTTAAGAAAATATTTAATAACTAAATAATTGCTAAGTAAATAATATTAAACAAGAACTCTCACCCCTCCAAAAGAATTAAAATCTCATCCAGTCTAAAAAACCCCGCATTCTTAACATAAAACAAAAAGATTCTCTTAACTTTTTTTTAAAGCTATAAGGTTTTTTTTTTTAATTTTTATTTAACGTTTATTTATTTTTGAGAAACAGAGACAGAGAACGAGCAGGGGAGGGGCAGAGAGAGAGGGAGACATAGAATCTGAAGCAGACTCCAGGCTCTCAGCTGTCAGCACAGAGACTGACATGGAGCTCGAACCCATGACCTGTGAGATCATGACCTGAGGTAAAGTCAGTTGCTTAATTGACTAAGCCACCTAGGTGCTCCCCCCTCCCTTTTTTTTTGAGAAAGAGGGAGAGAGGGAGCATGTGTGGGGGAGGAGCAGAGAAAGAGGTAGACAGAGAATCTGAAGCAGGCTCCAGGCTCTGAGCTGTCAGCACAGAGCCCGATGCAGGGCTCGAGCTCATGAACCATGAGATCATGACCCGAGCTGAAGTCAGACACTTAACTGACCGAGCCACCTGGGTGCCCCTGTAAGTTTTTTTTTTTTTTTTTTTTTAACTTTTTAAGTAATCTCTACACCCAATGTGGGGCTCAAACTCACATCCCTGAGATCAAGGGTCTCATGTTCTATCAACTGAGCCAGCCAGGTGCCCCAAGATTCTCTTAGTTTTTAAATAGCTTTATCATGGAAAGAAAAATAAACATAATTCATGGCTTGTTTTTTCATACCCAGGCTGTGCAAAAAGAATTTAATTTGGTTATAATTTCCACTTAAGTTTATGAAGTCCCACATAATCAGAAATTCTTTTTGAAATCATGTATTATATAAGTCCATATAAATCCCTAAAACAAAATAATATCTCATAAATACAGTATAATATGGAAAGGAAAAGATGGGCTTATAGATAGTCTAGCCCTACTGTATGAAACTGTTATATACCTTGAGATTGGTCTTTTCTTCAATGCTGGAATAGATGACAATATGTCCTTCCCAAGATATCGCCAAATTAGGAACAGTGAGGAGTAGAGAACTCTCGCAAGGTGGTCGTAAAGTCCTCATGTACTGACCTTTCTGAATGGTATGTATAATCACAGTGCCATCCTACACAGAAAATATTAGAATAGGAAAAAAAGAAACAGAACAACACAAAAAGAAAGAGGGCCAGATAAATAAATACAGGAAAGGAACTTAGAAAATGATTATTCTACGAAGGCACATGTACCTTAGGAAAAATTCCAATCTTGAAATTTGAAATAGTCTTTTATTTCATAAAATGCCCTCTTTCCTTAACTTATAAGACCAATAAAATCCCAAAATAGAATCCAGTCTGTTTAAGTTTCTTCTTTCTGGATTAATCCTATTTCTGCAAGTCATACACAAACAATAAAGAATTTCTATGCTTTTACCAATTCTAGAAAAAAAATTATTTTTCCAATTTTAGCATATGTGCTTCTAAAGCAAGCATGAAAAGAATTTAAATTTAAATATTGTTTCACAATTTGTAGAAAAAACTAGCATTTCTTAAAGGTGAAATCTTACCCTTGATCCTGACACTGCCATGTCAAGTTCAGTGCTGATGCCAACACTCAATACCTCATCAGTGTGTCCATACAGAATCTGAAAGGGTTTCGATGCTAAGCCCACAGGAACACCTCCCTAGTGTTAAAACACAGAAACAAAGGTAATTTTCTAGTCGGCTATTTTCTACAAAAAGGCTTATACTATATTTAAATTGTCTAATCGCAAACAAATATTGCAAAACAAGTTCTTACTACTGCATCTATTTAGAGTACTATTCATTCTTGTGTTTTTCCTTGGATTCCTAAATTATTCCTGGAGAATTCCCAAATTCTCAGCCCCTTTTGAGGCTCTAAAACTTAAGCAGGCCCAGGCTCTGAGCTGTTGGCATAAAGCCTGACACGGGGTTTGAACTCACAAACTGTGAGATCATGACCTCAGACGAAGTCAGACACATAACTGACTGAGGCACCAAGGTGCTCCTATATGGTTTTATTATAGGAATTCCAGAATGGTTCAAACCTAGGAGAATTTTCAACATAATACATTAAGAGAAAATAAGAGAAAAACTACAAGTAAAAGAAGACAAACTGTGAAAAATAGCTAAAAAGGACATTATGGGAACTACTAGCAAAATTAGAACATGAACTGTGGATTAGATAACTATATATATTATATATTGTATAGATGTTCTGATTTTGATAGCTGAACTGTGATTATATATAAGAATGACTTGTTCTTAGAAAATATACACTAAAGTGTTTAGGGGTAAACGAACACAGTATCTTTACTGAGAGAGAGAGAGAGAGAGAGGGCAAGGGCAAAGGGAGAGAGACAAAGGATCCAAAACAGGATCCGTGCTGAGAGCAGAGAGGCTGATGTGAGGCTCAAACCCACAAACCACAAGATCATGACCTGAGCCAAAGTCGGAAGCTTAACTGACTGACTGAGCCATCCAGAGGCCCCAATATCTACAACTTTTAAATTGTTAAAAAAAAAAAAAAAAGATGCTGGGAGCGAAAGACATTAGGAGAGAATAATAAGACAAATGCAAAAATGTACTATTTTTGTAACTTTTCTGTAAACCACTAAAAAGCTACCAAAAGAAAAAAAAAATCAGAAGGAAAGTAACTACTTAAATATCAAAAAAAAAAAACCCCACAACCCAACAGCAATGTATGGTGAAATGCAACAGCAAATGGTATACTAAATGGCACAATGGTGAAGGCACTTTCATCAAAATCAGACATAAGACAGGGATACTCACTATAATTTTCTTACTCTATTATACTAGCTAATAATGTAATAAGATAAAATGAAATCATTTTATTGGAATCATTATATTGGAAAAGATAAAGACATCCACTTTTACTTTCAAATCATATGATTGTATATCTTATCTACTTTGTTATCAGAAAACCTAAAAGATACTAATAATTACAAGAGCTGGATAAGAAGATTTGGTAAACCAATTAGATAACTGTATAGAAATCAATAGCTTTTTTTTACACTAGCCATAATCATTTAGAGTAAAAGTGATTTAGGGGTGCCTGGGTGGATAGGTTGGTGGGTAAGCATCTGACTCTTGATTTCAGCTCAAGTTATGATCTCACAGTTCATGAGACTGAGCCCTGTGCACTGGGCTCTGCTGATAGTGAAGAGCCGTTTCGGGATTCCCTCTCTCCTGTCTCTCTGCCCCTCCTCCAGCTTGTGTGTGCTCTCTCTCAAAATCAAAAAGAAGTAAAAGTGGGGCGCCTGGGTGGCGCAGTCGGTTAAGCGTCCAACTTCAGCCAGGTCACGATCTCACGGTCCAGGAGTTCGATCCCCGTGTCAGGCTCTGGGCTGATGGCTCAGAGCCTGGAGCCTGTTTCCGATTCTGTGTCTCCCTCTCTCTCTGCCCCTCCCCCGTTCATCCTCTGTCTCTCTCTCTGTCCCAAAAATAAATAAACGTTGAAAAAAAAATTAAAAAAAAAAAAAAAAAAGAAGTAAAAGTGACTTAAAAAAGTCCTTTCAAAATAGTAATAATACAATAATCAGAAATAAACTTAAATAGGGGTGCTGGGGTAGGAGACACCGGTTAAGCGTCTAACTCTTGACCTTGGCTCAGGTCATGATCTCATGGTTCGTGAGCTTGAGTCTCACTTTGGGCTCTGTGCTGACAGTGCAGACAGAGCCTGCTTGAAATTCTCTCTCCCTCTCTCTGCCCCTACCCCACTCCTGCTCTGTCAAAATAAACTTAAAAAAAATTTTTTTAAAGAAATAAACATAAACAAGTACAGAACCTAATGGAAAAAAATAATTAAAAGATTTTGTTGAAAAACATTAAAAAAAGAACAGAAACAAATATGGAAAGACACGTCCTATTTCTGGATAGGAATGATTATAAAAATGCCAATGCATACCAAATTAATATATAAATTAAATATAATTTCATCAAGACTAAGAGATTTGTGAGGAAGATATGGTTAAAATATTTTTTAAGTTCATATGGAAGAATAAATACTAATATAAGACTAGCTGAGAACATTTTTTATAAAGAAACATAGTGAGAGGAGATTTGTTTTACCAAATATTAAAATGAAAATATTTTGGTGTTGCTATAGAAACAAAATGGCGAATCTAGAAGAAGATCCAATTCAGTAGGTAGTCATTTATGCTGGCATAAATGACTTTCCACTGAAAGTAAACATAATAATACATTTTAATATTCTATATTATTATAGAATATATATTACATACTCTATATATTCTATCATATATATATATTTTTTAGTTTATCTTTATTTTTGACAGAGAGAGACAGAGCACAAGCAGGGGAGGGGCAGAGAGAGAAGAGAGGGAGACACAGAATTTAAAGCAGGCTCCAGTCTCTGAGCGGTCAGTACAGAGTCTGATGCGGGGCTTGAACCCACGAACTGTGAGATCATGACCTGTGCTGAAGTCGGACGCTTAACCAACTGAACCACCCAGGCGCCCCTATCATATATATCTATATATTATATACATAATAATCTTATTCTCAATTATGAAAAGAAAAATTAATTACCAAAGGATTGAAGATTAAAATGTAAAAAAAAAAAAAGTTAAGAAAAATATTATAAGAAAATTTTTAGGTAATTATTTTAATAAATTTGAAGTAGAAGAAAGCCTGTCAAGTACAAAATCTAAAAGCCATAAAAAAGACACTTTACTTCCTTGAAGCAACGTCATAATGAGTATAATATGGCTGATAAAAATTATAAATCTGTAATTTCTAGTAGTCCCACCAGAAAGGAAGATTATTTAAATGTTGAACTAACCTGTTGTATTATTTGCCATATCATACATGTAGTGTCTCTCGAACCAGAAATCAAATGTATTCCACAATAATCTGTAGCTAAACAAGTAACAATATCTGTAAGAAAAAAGGAATCACAAAAAAATGAAATGGCATGGTTTTGCTGGAACAGAACTAAAAGGGCAATTTTAGTTCATGGTCAAACTATTACTAAATTGGTTGTTCTAGCAGGAGAAATGTAGGAACGGCAATGGAAAAGCACTGGGGAAGAATAACACAGGAAACAAGCATTTCTAAACTCATGTAGAGGATCTTTCTTTGAGGTCACCCAGCTTTGAGAGTTAAGAGTATACACAGGGCAGGGAAATGTCCATCAGAGTCCTGCTAGTGGGTTAGGAGGCTTGAAATGGATCCCCAGGTAGTTTTGATAGGCCTCTATGCTCTCTTACTCTCTCATTCCCCATTTACCTTCTACTCCCATTAAGAACTGAAATCCTGTGCAATATATGCCCCTAATCAAAAAAGTACATATTACACTGCAAATTCACACAATATAAAATACATTTCTACTAAAAGGTAAAAACCTGAGCTAAGTGGCATCTCAGGAGCCACTGGTACAGAATTAGTAGCAGACTCCCATTTCCCTTTTGTAATAGGTTTATCAGGAGGAAATCTACACCATGTCTTATTCTTATAGTAAAATGAACAGCCAAGAAGTACCAGGTTAAACCACATTCAATAATTTACCTCTTTCGTGCCTAACTATTAACTAAGTAATAGGGCAGGTGATGTCTTCTTCAACAACGACAGATTTTTTTTTAAGTTTTGTCTTAAAATTCTTACTTGTATCAACCAATTTTTTTAAAAAGGCTTAGCCTAACATCTTTCAGATACTATGAAGCTGTATTTAATTTATATGGTATTTAGTATACCCCAAAACATTAAATACTCTTAAAGAAAGCATATAATGTTCATAACATTGCTCTATCAAAAAAAAGTTCACTCAGCTTCAAAGGTAAATACTAATGTTTTTTATAAGGAGGATGTACTACTTTTGTAGTTAGAAGACACAGGGAAACTTTGCTTTTTTGGGAGAAAAAAGTTAACACTTACCCATGTGTCTAATATTGTGTGAGATAGTTTTGCCTTTTGTAAGTGACATCACTTGAATGCTATTATCCCAGTGTCCAGCACTGAAAAGCAACTTTGCATCATGTGATACTATGAATAGCTTAGAAGTTATTTCCAGCCCTGGAGCAAAAGGACCATTCATACTACGCTGAGTTCTGTAAACATAATTAAATATTAGACTTTTCCATAAAAGACCATTTACACCGATATCAACTATTTTTTAAATCTCTTTAAAAAAGAAATAAAAATAAATCTCAACTGTTCAATTGAAATGACCATTAGTGAATGATAAAGATTTTCAGAAAAAATTAATCTTATTCATATTTTTCATCAAATAAAAATATACATAATAATAATTTCAAGGGTTAAGCTAAAGAAGTTGAGACTGGTGAAGGTGTGAAAAATATTTAAATCTTGTCTTTCAAAGCCAATTTAGTAAGACTGTAGATTCTGTAAAATGTAGTATCAAGTATCAAGTATTAAGCACAAGAAGGATATGACAGGATGAGGAACTGGAAATCAACTCAAACCAGAAATCTACCTCATAAGCAGTTAAATGTGTATTGAACAATATTCATGAAGATAATTCTTCACTCAAACCAAAGCAAGCATGTTGGTTTTATCTGTTTCCCAGTGAACTAACTGTGAACTCAGTCAACCCAGATTTTGCAGAAAGATACAAAGAAGTGATTGCACTTTAGCGTGCATACAGAGAATGAGGGCCAATTCGGACAGTTCAGCTCTAGAATTTTATTATTCAATATCAATATGCTGAAGGTATGCTTTGTGCGAAACACAAAGAGTACTAAGACCTATGTGGGATAAGAAGGAAAAAAGACATTGCTCCTAATAAACAGCTCAAATAACTCTGAATAAGGGAAACATCACTTTAACTTAAAATGTAACCTTTGGATACTTAACAAATTAAGGTAAATAATAAATTCTTCTTATATAAACACATAAGGCTTATTTATAAACAACACTGTACAGTAAAAATAAAATTAAGCCTCAAAATTATTGCTAATAATTTGTTTCCCTATGATATTATATAGGTTGTTTTATCCTTAAACGAGTATCAAGTCAGGAAGAGGGAAAGAACAAAAGAGAGAAGGAGGGAAGAAAATCTGGAGGCCTACTGTATTACTATCAAAATGATACCAATCAATCTAGTTGTTTTTCCTGGCAATAAGGTACCAGCTGCACCTGTTTTGCTTTAAATGTTCATTTACTTACTTTGGATTTGTCACAGTTTGATCTTTGATGAATGTAAAGTAATTAGAAATGTTTCTGTCATAAGGCAACCATCCATGGGTTCCAACAACATAATTCATGCTTACTGTTATCTGGAAGAGAACACATGAAGACAAATATGAAATAAAAGATTAAAGAAAGCAGCACAGAATAACCAAATGCTCACATGATGTTAGCATTTATCATTTAGGGAGTAATGTGGGATTGTGTACTTAAAACACAAAATTCATTAGTCCTTTTTAAGATTTATTTTTAAGTAATCTCTGAACTCCACGTGGGGCTTGAAATCACAGCCCCAAGATCAAGAGTCACATGCTTTGCCAAATAAGCCAGCCAGGTATCCCTCATTAATTACATCTTAATTCTTAAAAAGAGTAGTCTTAATACTAATAAAGTCTTAAAATGGAAAAAGTCATTTCTTATTTTTATCTTTTATGTTATTGCAAGAAAAACTGTCCAATGAATCTTTCTTTAGTGAGAGAATTTTCGTCATTTCTCAAACTGTATTAGCATTTTAGTTGGCAGTCAGAAGAAATTAAGGGTCAAGTCTTACCATAAAAATACGACATATTATAAATAATTTAGAACATAAATCAGAAGTACAATTTATGACAAATTGTTAAGAAGGTCTCTCATCTTAGTGACAGTAAGAGTGAACGTTGTTTTAAAAATGAAAAACTGGGGCGCCTGGGTGGCTCAGTCGGTTGAGCGGCCGACTTCAGCTCAGGTCATGATCTCGTGGTCTGTGAGTTCGAGCCCCGCGTCAGGCTCTGTGCTGACAGCTCGGAGCCTGGAGCCTGTTTCAGATTCTGTGTCTCCCTCTCTCTGACCCTCCCCTGTTCATGCTCTGTCTCTCTCTGTCTCAAAAATGAATAAACATTAAAAAAACAAAAAATGAAAAATGAAAAACTTTCCCCCCCTTGATTATAAAACAGATTAAAAAAAAGATAACTTAAAGAAATGCAGGTATTAAAGGTGAAATCATAAGGATTCCATCATTGAAAAGTAGTTTCATTTTCTTTTGTTTATCTTTCTAGATGTTTTTCCTAAACAAACACACAATATGCGTAATTAGAAAGATAAGTCTAATTCTGGAATCTCTACTGTTCACTATGCTATACTCTGTTTTTATAATTTGTACCTGACAAAATGAGAATAAGACATACCTAAGTTTGGTCCATGTGCCTGTCCCAGATCCAAGATCCTTTACTTGCTAGTTCTATGACTTCGAGAAAATTACCTTTCTTTTTTTAAGATTTATTTATTTTTGGGGTGTCTGGGTGGCTTAGTTGGTTGAGTGTCCAACTTCAGCTCAGGTCATGATCTCATGGTCTGTGGGTTCAAACCCTGTGTTGAGCTCTGTGCTGACAGCTCAGACCCTGGAGCCTGCTTCCAATTCTGTGTCTCCCTCTCTCTCTGCCCCCCAGCCCCCCGCTCATGTTCTCCCTCTCTCTCTCTCAAAAATAAACATTAAAACAAAAAGATTTATTTATATTTGAGAGAGTGAGCACAAATGGGAAGGGCCAGATAGAGAGGGACTGAAGACCCTAAGTGGGCTCTGTGCTGACAGCAGTGAGCCTGATGCAGGGCTTGAATTCACGAACCATGAGATCATGACCTCAACCAAAGTCTGATGCTCAACTGACTGAGCCACCCAGGTGCCCCTGAGCAAATCAGCTATGAATTTTAGTTTCTAAACTATAGGAAGGAAATAATAATGGTGCCCATCTAACAGGATTATTAGTGCCCATCTAACAGGATTAAATTACAAACTTCGTGTAAACTACTCACTAACATCTCCCGCATCTATACCTTCCTCAATTCTGTATTATTTCTCATTTTTATTACTTATACTGCCTTATGATATATTGTAATATCTAATAAGATGTTACATCCTATTTTTCTGGTATAAAATTTTCTGGTATTAGGACACCTGGATGGCTCAGTCAGTTGAACGTCTGATTTTGGCTCAGGTCATGATCTCACAGTCCATGAGTTCAAGCCCCGCGTCGGGCTCTATGCTGTCAGCTCAGAGCCTGGAGCCTGCTTGGGATTCTGTATCTCCCTCTCTCTCTGTCCCTCCCCCAATCGTGCGCACGTGCTCTCTCTCTCTCTCTCTCAAAAATGAATAAATATGGAAAAAAAGATTAAAAAAATAAAAATAATAAAATGTTCTAGTATTTTCACATCAGAATTACAGCTAACTACTTGAACATTGCTATGAAACTAGAAGAAAACCACAAGAAAAGCATCTGGAAAGACCACAAATACATGAAGGCTAAATAACATGCTACTAGGCAATGAATAAGTCAACCAGGAAATAAAAGAAGAAATTTAAAAAATACATGGAAACAAGTGAAAATGAAAATACAACAGTCCAAAACCTCTGGGATCCAGCAAAAGTGGTCCTAAAAGGGAAGTACAAAGTAATACAGGCCTACCTCAAGAAGCAAGATCATTTATATAAATAATAAGAATCTAACCTTATACCTAAAGGAGCTAGAAAAAGAACAGTAAATGAATCCTAAAGCAAGCAGAAGAGGTGAAATAATAGATAAGAGCAGAAATAAAAGATATAGAAACTAAAAAAAACAATAGAACAGATCAATGAAAACAGGAGCTGGTTATTTGAAAAAATTAATTGATAAACCTGTAGTCATACTATTCAAAAAGAAAAGAGAAAGGACTCAAATAAATAAAATCACAAATGAGAGAGGAGAAATAACAACCAACATCACAGCAATACAAACAATTATAAGGGAATATTGTGAAAAACTATACCCCAACAAACTGGATGATCTGAAGAAACAGATAAATTCCTAGAAACATATAAATTACCAAAACCAAAACAGGAAGAAACAGAAAATTTGAACAGACCAATAACCAGCAAAGAAACTGAATCAGTAACAAAAATAACTCCCAACAAACAAAAAACCCATGACCAGATGGCTTCACAGGCAAATTCTACTAAATATTTAAAAAAGAGTTAATACCTATTCTTTTCAAACTATTCTAAAAAACAGAAAAAGATAACAACTTAATTTCATTCTATGAGGCCAGCATTATCCTAATTGCAAAACCAAATAAAGATACCATATAAAAGAGAAATATAGGCCAATATCCCTGATGAACATAGATGCAAAAGTTCTTTAAAAAATACTAGCAAACCAGATCCAACAGAACATTAAAAAAAAAACATTCACCACAATCAAGCTGGATATTCTTGGGTTGCAAAGGTGGCTCAACATTCACAAATCAACCAACATGATACATCACATTAATAAAAGAAAGGAAAAGAACCATATGATCATTTCAATAGATGCAGGAAAAGCATTTGGCAAAGGACAACATCTATTTATGATAAAAATAAATGGAAAGATATTCCATGCTCATGGATTGGAAGAAAAAATATTTTTAAAAAGTCATACTACTCAAAGCAACCTACAGTTTTAATGCAATCCCTATCAAAATGTCAACATCATGTTTTCACAGAACTAGAACAAACAATCCTCAAATTTTTATGGAAACACAAAAGAGAAAAGCAAAGCTGGAGTCATCACAATTCCAGACTTCTAGTTATATTACAAAGCTGTAGTAATCAAAATAGTATGGTACTGGTACAAAATAGACCCACAGATCAATAGAACAGAACAGAAAACCCAGAAATGAACCCACAACTATATGGTCAACTCATCTTTGATAATGCAGGAAAGAATATCCAATGGGAAGAAGAATGTCTCTTCAGCAAATGGTATTGGGAAAACTGGAGAGCTACATGCAAAAGAATAAAATGGGACTACCTTCTTATAGCATACACAAAAGTAAATTCAAAACGGGTTAAAGACTTAAATGTGAAACCTGAAACCATAAAAATCCCACAGGAGAACATAGACAGTAACTTCTTTGACATTGGCCACAGCAACTTCTTTCTAGATATGTCTCCCGAGGCAAGGGGAACAAAAGCAAAAATAAATTATTGGGACTTCATCAAAATAAAAAGCTTCTGCACAGCAAAGGAAACAATCAACAAAACTAAAAGGCAACCTATGGAATGGGAGAAGATATTTGCCAAGAACATATCTCATAAAGGTTAGTATCCATAATATATGAAGAACTTAATAAAATGGAACACTCAAAACACCAAATAAACCAATTAAAAAATGGGCAGAAGACATGAATAGACATTTTTCCAAAGAAGATATACAGATGGCCAACAGACACATGAAATGCTCAACATTACTTATCATCAGGGAAATGCAAATCAAAACTACAATGAATTATTACCTCACACTTGTCAGAATGGCTAAAATCAACAACACAAGAAACAAGAGGTGTTGGTGAAGATGTGGAAAAGGGGGACCCTCCTGCACTGTTGGTGGGAATGTAAACTGGTATGGCCACTCTGAAAACAGTATGAAGTTTCCTCAAAAAGATAAAAATAGGACTACTCTGCCATCCAGCAACCACATTACTAGGTATTTATCCAAAGAATACAAAAGTACTAACACAAAGGGATACAAGCACCCTGATGTTTATAGCAGCATTATCTACATACCATAACCAAATTATGGAAATAGCCTAAATGTCCATCAACTGATGAGTGGATAATGATGGAATATTATTCAGCCATAAAAAAGAATGTAATCTTGCCATCTACAAAGACATGGATGGAGCTAGAGAGTATTATGCTAGGTGAAGTAAGTCAGAGAAAGACAAATACCATATGATTTCACTCATATGTGGCATTTAAAAAACCAAAGAGCAAAGGGGGAGAAACAGATACAGGGAGAGAGGCAAACCAAGAAACTATGGAGACCAAACTGATGGTTAGCAGAAGGGAGATGAGTGGGGAGATGAGTGAAATAGGTGATGGGGATTAAGGAGTATACTTGTTGTGATGAGCACTGGGTGATGTACACAATACTATATTATACACCTGAAACTAGTAGTATACTCTATGTTAACTAACTGGAATTTAAATGAAAACTTAAAAAAAATTTTTGACTCGAAAAATTGACCAAAAGCAAAAAATAAATCAAGACACATTGACAGAAAAAAAAAAAGTATATTACAGTTAACTACTTGAAATAAAAGCTGTGTATCTAGAAGATACATTTTTTATACTCAGTCAAAATAATTCCATAAAAATTGTCTTTATTATTTAAAAAGTCTTTAAATTTTTTTTATTTTCTAATTTTTTAAAAACGTTTATTTATTTTTATTTTTGAAGGAGAGAGAGAGACAGAGTGTGAGTGGGGGAGGGGCAGAGAGAAAGGGAGACACAGAATCTGAAGGGCTCCAACTCACAAGCAGTGAGATCACGACCTGAGCTGAAGTGGGGACACTTAACTGACTGAGCCACCCAGATGCCCCATATTTTCTCAATTTTTTTGATGAGTTGTAATGTATACAAACATAGCAGTGAGAAAAAGCCATAAATCTACTTACCAGTAACTCAGGACTGCCTTGAGACATAAAAGAGCGAGACTGATTTTTGGGGACAATGGCCTTTATTAGTGGAATACCATCACTAATTCCCTATAAAATAAAAGACGGAGGCTTAGTGGCTGGTTCTGTTATCTTTATTAGTTACAAGTTATTGAAAACTTCTATTTCTTTAAACAAGAATGAACCCGGTAATACAGCATTTTACTCTATCAAAACATATCATTTAATTAAAATGTAGGAAAGGAGAATCACTATGCTGTACTCTTGAAACTAATATAACAGTGTGTGTTAAATGTACTTTAATTCTTTAAAAAGGCTAAAAAATGTAGGAAAGGAATTATATACCATGTTTGGATGGCATACTTGAAACTTCTCAAACCCATCATTTTCTTGTATTCTACTACTTCACTGTGAAACAGATGCAGATTTCAAGGAGTATCAACCATTTAAACAGCCAGTGATTTAGAATCTTTCCTTTTCCCTTGCCATACTGGCATTAATATAAAGTAGAAAATATAGACCATATAAGAGTACATTGCTCAAATAAGTCAAATGAGACAACTGGTTATATTCTATAGAATTTCCTTTTGGGTTTAACTTTCAAAACACAGATCTATCCCATTAACTGAGGCAATCTCTGTAAGCCGTAACAATAGGACGAGAAAATAAAGAATTCTCAGAAAATTGGCATTTATCTTATATAATGTGAAATGGAACAATGATTTGAATTAAGTTTTGTGACAGTGGTTCATAAGTTATACCTAACATTTATTAGGTAAATTATAACTTAATATTATCGGCTATATACTATGTACCAGGTGCTATTCTAAGAGCCTCATATGAATAATCAATGATAAACTATAAAAAGTTAGTGCCTACCTTTTCACTCTGTAGATCAAGAAAAGAACTTACATTTGAACAAGCATAAATGAAAATGGTGTCTGAAGAAAACTATTTATTAGGCCCTTGCTTTCACTGCTACCTGTTTTCTTCACCATTTTAACTAGGAAGAGATGACCTATAGAGACCTTTTTTCATATGAATGAGTGGGGAAATACCTTCCCCTATGATGATGTAAAGGGATTAACAAATTATTAGTACCCAAGGATATTTATTGTGTTTTTTATCCTGCTCCAGATACTGGTCCCGAGGATAGCTACCCTGTGACACAGTGGGTACAGAGAGGGACAGATGTCACTGCAGTTGCAAATGCAACTCGGAATGTATTATTCTATAAAAACAAAGTTGCACATGATTAGACATGGTGAAATCATTTTATCACCATTGCATAATAAATATAGTATTACATGTCCATCAGATTATAGGATAAATAGGATTTTATGGGTTGCCCTATGTGCAGTGGAGAGTTAACACAGAAGGATTGAGACAGCTCTTTTTAATTTTTTATTTTTTTAAATGTTTGTTTATATTTGAGAGAGAGCGAGAGAGACAGAGCGCTAGTGGGGGAGAGGCAGAGAAAGAGGGAGACACAGAATCTGAAGTAGGTTCCAGGCTCCAAGCTGTCAGCACAGAGCCTGATGCAGGGCTCAAACTCACGAACCTCAAGATCATGACCTGAGCCAGAGTTGGACACTTTAACTGAGCCACCCAGCCATCCTGAGACAGCTCTCCTTAGAAAGGCCTTCTTGTAAGGTCGGCCCTTGGCTGGTATCTGGGAACTTGGTGGGCAGAGTTCCTTACACTGATATAAAACTTGTCTTCAATGATAAAAGTGGCTCATTATTTCTAGATTATTTGTGCAAACAATATGGCTTGTGCTGAAGATGTGCTTTTGTACTTGGAGTCTAGAATTTTAGCATGTGCTAAGCAGAGGTTGCTTATGTTACCAGCCTCCAATAAAAACCCTGGGTGTTGGGGTGCCTGGCTGGTTAAGTTGGTAGAGCATGTGACTCTTTATCTCACAGTTGTCAGTTCTAGTCCCACAATGGGTGTAGAGATTACTTAAAAATAAAGTCTAAAACAAAACAGAACAAAACACAACACCTGCCCTGGGTGGTGAGTCTTTAATGAGCTTTCCTGGTAGACAAATTTGTTTTCACATTTCATTACCGGTAGAATTAAGCACATCTTATGTGACTCTACTGGGATAGGATTAATTCTTGGATGCTTGTACCTGGTTTCCCCTGCACTCCACCCGATGTGCCTTTGCCCTTTGTTGATGTTGTTTTGTATCCTTTCACTGTAATAAATTTTAGCTGTGAGTATAATAATAGGTTGAATCCTGTGAGTCTTTCCAGCAAATCACCAAACCTGAGGGTGGTCTTGGGGACCCAGAACACATCTGGGAATTAGTCATCATTTTTTTTTTTTTTTTTTTTAGTAAGCTCTTTGCCCAACGTGGGACCTGAACTCATGACCCCAAGATCAAGAGTCCCATGCCCCACCAACTGAGCCAGCCAGGTGCCCCAAATTAGTCATCATTTCTAAGTACTGTTTCTATTTATGCTGAATTTCAGGCAACTGACTTAGATACTTTGGGAAAACAACTGATTCTGGGGAGTGTGTATTATTAAACACTAAATAACTATCTCATTAAACATGAATTTAAGAAAGGAGTGACAAAGATTAATTATGAAGTGCTTTCACACACATGTGAAAACATTTACGTTAAAATACCGCAGAGCTTACTACAACATTGTTCATTTGAGTAAAAGTCAGTTTAAAGCTAACTATAACAAACTTAAAATTTGTTATACCAAATTATCAAAAAATTCTTTAAAGACTTCCCATGGTACTGAACCTAAGAAACACATTATAATGATGCTCTGATGCAGGGTTTGACAAACTAGGCCTATGGTTGAAGTCCTGCCTACCACATGTTTTATAGGTTGTAAGTTGAGAATGGTTTTTACTTTTTACTTTTTTTTTTTTAATGTTTATTCATTTTTGAGAGACAGAGAGAGACAGGGCATGAGCGGGAAAGGGGCAGAGAGAGGGAGACACAGAATCTGAAACAAGCTCCAGGCTCTGAGCTCTCAGCACAGAGCCTGACGTGGGGCTTGAACTCACATACCGTGAGATCACGACCTGAGCTGAAGTCGGATGCTTAACCGACTGAGCCACCCAGGCGCCCCAATTTTTAAATGGTTATATTTTAAGTGGTAATTATGTACCTACATAATATTCTTGATTTTGACTTTGGATTACGAAGTCCAAAAATATTTACTATCTGGTTAAATTAAGAAAAGTTTACCAAACTCTACTGTATTGCATGAGTTACTGCTTGTTCCACACATCTCCAAGCTATTCTTTTTTTCCCCCCAAACTATTCTTAATAACATTTTTTTGAGAGAGAGAGAGAGAGGGAGAGACAGAGAGGGAGACAGAAAAGAGAAGAGATGCATGCGTGGGGGAGGAGCAGAAGAAGAGGGACAGAGAGAATCCCAAGCAGGATCCCTGCCCAACACAGAGCCAGACATGAGGCTTGCTCTCACAACTGTGAGATCATAACTTGAGCTGAAATCAAGGATTGGATGCTTAACTGACTGAGCCACCCAGGCACCCCTTCTTAATAACATTTCATTATCATTTTTTCTTCTTGCCAAGAGTTAATATTATCTGTCCTAACCAAATTCACAGGTATAAATGCATTCATATTCTGAACCATGCTAAGTAATTCAACATGTATAAACATTTGAATTTAAAGCACTCTTTCAATTATAGCATTAACTACCTTGTTTACTTCATTATTCCTTCTGATATTAGCAATTAACAATTTGACTTGCTGGGCCATATTTTATAAATATGCAGACACTGTAATTAAGAATTATTTCACACACCCTCTACCTATCATCTCAGCTGTCATAAAAAGGAATTTAAATCAAATTATTTATTCTTCCTTGTCAAGAAAATGTAAAACAAAAGAAAGCTAAGAGAAACATTTCACACTACCACTCAGCGGCAAACAAAACTCCCAATAAGATTGTTTTAAAAATCCTGGATGCCTAGGAGGTTCAGTTGGTTAAGCATCTGACTCCTGATTTCAGCTCAGGTCATGATCTCATGGTTTGTTGAGTTTGAGCCCCGCATCAGGCTCTGCACTGATGGTGCAAAGCCTGCTTGGGATTCATTCTCTCTCTCTCTCTCATTTTCTCTCTCTCTCTCTCTCAAAATAAATATATTAAAAAAAATAAACAATAAAGAAAAACTTGTTTTAAAAATTCAAGAACATATTATTGCAACATTATTTATGATTTTGGACTAAATATTTATGATGCCCCTCCCTATAGAGAACAAAAGGAGCATTGAGGTGTACAGAATTCATAGAGAAAATGCTTTGATATTACCAAGTTTATATTACCTCTATAAAAAATGACTTGAGTTCGGAGAGGTGCTGAAATAGGTTCAGGGTTGAAGTGTCTGTTTTGGCCTGCTTCTGCACTGCTTCCTCTGCTGACAATCTAGGAGGATGTGGTTCCTTCAAAATAATTTTAAGAAAAATAATTCCGTAATTATATTAAGACATATCTTACTGTATTCTTTCATACATACTGGGCTCTAGTTACAACAGATTATACACCATGCACTGTTGACAATTCTAGGCCATTGTTCAGAGTACTCCCCTCAGCAGAATTCCTACTCTTTTCATTTCTAAAGAAACCCTACTTCTACTTTAAAGTTTTTCTTACTGATGTCTATCTTGAATTTCTAAGCCAGAATTAATTATTCTCTTTGATTATCTTCACCAGCATATTACTTTGTTTAGTATTTTATTTGTTACTTATTTCTAATTTGGATTACATACTTGTTTATGGTCTATCTTTTCCAACTAGGCAATAGGTATCTATCTTTTTTTTAATTTTAAGATTTTATTTTTTAAAATAATCTCTACACTTAATGTGGGGCTCAAACTCACAATAGCAAAATTAAGAGTTGCATGCTATACTGACTGAGCCAGCCAGGGGCCCCTAGGCAACAGGTATCTTTAAAAAAATTTTTATTTTTATTTTTAGTTTATTTATTTTTAAGAGACAGAGAGAGAACCAGCAGCGAGGAGTCGGGGCGGGGAGGGGTAGGGGTGGGTAGATCTGAAGCAGGCTCTGTGCTACCAGCAGAGTCTGATGAAGGACCCAAACTCATGAACCGTGAGATCCTGACTGAGCTGAAGTCAGACACTTAGTCAAATGAGCCATCCAGGTACCCCAGCAGTAGGCGTCTTAAAGTCAGAAAACAAGTCTTACTCATTTTTGGATTTTTGATACCTGTTATATTGAATATGACAGAGGCTTAATAAGTATTTGGTAAAATTAAATGAATTGCTCAGAAGTCAAAATTTACATGGGTGAATCCTCATTTCCTGAAATAAGATAGAAATGTCAATACTATCAGAATCCTATTATACATATTGCTGCATTTGTTTTCAAAAAAATTATTCTTCCTTAACTTTAATGTCAGAGACATAGAACAGTGTTACCTTTATAAATAAGAAGTAAACGGCAAATCAAATTAACATGCAAAAGGCATAGTTAAAATGCAGAACAGAATTCCATCTATAGGGGATTTTTCTATCTCCATCACAAAATATTCAATTATAGAAAATACTATGACAGCTATAAGTACTTCAATAGTACTCAATTAGCTCTCAATCCATATATTAGTCACTTTATTATTAAAAAAAATGTTTTTAATGTTTATTTTGATAGAGACGGTGCAAGTGGGGGAGGGATAGAAAGAGGGGGAAGAAAGAGAGAATCCCAAGCAGGCCCTGCATCTTCAGCACAGAGCCCAATGCAGGGCTCGAACTCAAAAAACACAAGATCATGCATGAACTGAGCCAAAATCAAGAGACAGATGCTTAACTGACTGAGCCACCCAGGCATTTCTTATTCACTTTATTTTAAATCAAAGGCTGACTTCTCTGTCATTTTTTATGGTAATAAAAACTAATTAGCACTTGTTTTATAAAAAAAAGAAAAGTACAGCCAGTACAAAAATAATATGGAATCTATTTCAAAACTCAAGTGTTCTATTGTCTTCTGTTCCTTTTGCACAGCAGATAGGGATAAAGCACTGATTTTAAATATGACTATTTTGTAAAAAACCCATGTTGGAGGCTTTAAATAAACTCTAAGGGATAGTAGCAATTACAAAGCTAGGTGTGATAACTGACTTAACAGAAGTACAAAAGATCTATAAGCCAGACTTTAGATCCACTCTTGCTATAACAGCTGTGGAGATTTCAATTCACAAATATTTGCTGCACACATACTATATGCAAGAAAGATATAAAATGATTAAAAAAAGGTTGCTGCCTGTAACATAGTTATAATAAAGTGAGGCAAATGCATAAATATAAAACTAAGGCAGAAAATGTCATAATTAGGATATATATAATAGCCCATAGAACACGGAAAGTGCTGTAGTTCAATAAGGGGGATTATGGCTAATATTCAGAGGAGACGTGGCATGGTAGAAAGGCTTTTGAGTTAGCTAGTCATGCATCCAAATCCTGCTCCAGTCACATTTTAGTCATGTAAACACAATAAAATGATTGGCTTCCTGAGTAAATATAACTCCTCTGTGATTTAAGAGTTATTGACTATATACGTGGATTTTGACTACAATATTTTGTTATTTCAAAATAGGAACATTTAAATCTATTTATTTTTTAATAATATAATGACAGTATAATTTTTGTCAAATTCTAAATTCTGAGATAAAGCGTTAAATCATTAAAATACTTAAAAACACCAGTAATACTGCTCCTCAGCAATTAAAATTCTAGACTTCTGATGCAATCAATAACTTTTATGATTTACCTTTAACAGTTGACAAGGTGTTTGCCCAAAATTATTAATCATCCCTTCTAAGGCTTTTCTTTCCTTTTCATCTGTTAAGGCATCTAGATCCACAGCTCCTAAAACAAGGAAAAGTCAACTCACTACAGAGTGAAAACAAATCAGCAAGACACACAACTGATAAATATACTGGGGACTGATGAGTATACTTTCAATAAAATATTATTCTGTTCTTCAATTTATAAGAATATTGTGAGAGGTCACTTAAAAAAAAACAGTGAACCCTCAAACATTAAATATGCATAAAAATAAATTCCATCTATTATTCTCCAACAAAAAAAAAGTGGGGGGCAGGTAGCAACTGGGTAGCTCAATAGTTTGAGTGTCCAACTCTTGATTTCTGCTCAGGTCATGATCCCAGGGTCATGGGATCAAGGCCCGCTCTGGACTCCACACTCAGCGTGGAGCCTGCTCCAGATGATTCCCTCTCTCTCTCTCTCACTTGTGCTCTCTCTTAAAAAACAAAAAATTCCATCCATTATTTAGAACAAAAATGTTTCAAACAAAAGTTAACTGGAAGTCCATAAAAATTTCTCTTGGAAATTGTACTTGGAAAAGTACAAATTATTCACGGTATACTTAATTGTTTTCTTCATGATAATCAAGCTGAAACAAATGTAATAATCACACAAAATACTACTATAAATTACCATTTGTCTAACAAATACTAGGAAAGGTAACACTCTGGTTAACTGATTATACCCAGCCATACTTGATATGGTTACTAATTGGCCAAACTAGGTAAGTCTGATTTCAAATCAAGCCTATGCTCATAACCAACATGGATACTACCTCTCTACAAAACTATTATCAAATGAATATGGCAAAGCAAGAGCATGCATGTTTATTTACCAAAAGGCATATGGACTCTGCTCATATTTACATAACTTCACACTATTCACAATCTTTAGAACTATTAGGATTAGATCTACTGAATGATTAAAAAAGAAAACTACTTTTTTTTTAATGTTTATTTTTGGAAGAGAATGAGAGAGAAAGCACGAGTGGGAGAGGCGCTGAGACAAGGGAGACAGAGGATCTGAGGCAGGCTCTGTGCTGACAGCAGGGAGTCCAATGCCAGGCTCAAACTCATGAACGAACAGTGAGATCAGGACCTAAGCTGAAGTCAAATACTTAACTGACTGAGCCACCCAGTCGCGCTGAAAATACTATTCCAAAGGCTTCAGAAAATGTTCTTCATCTTGAGCTAAACACTGGAATGATGTCATCTTACTATTATTTGAAGACTTTGTTATTTTTAATACTAAAGGTCTTCTTTCAAAGTCTGCTAACAATTCAACACTAAATACTTATTGTAGGACCTGACTGAATAGGACACATATGGTCAGAGATCAAAAACTTTTATGACACCAATAACTGACATTTACAATCAGATTTTCCATACATACTGTTTTTTTTAATCCCCTTTATCTATTTCACCCCTCCCTGCACCTACCTCCCTGCTTTGGCAACCACCAGTTTGTTCTTTGTATTTAGAGTCTTTTTGTCTTTTTTCTTTGTTCATTTGTTTTCTCTCTTGTGCTTTTTTTAAAAAATTTTTTTAAATGTTTATTTATTTTTAAGAGAGACAGACACAATGTGAGTGGGTTAGGCGCAGAGAAAGAGGGAGACACAGAATCCAAAGCAGGCTCCAGGCTCCGAGCCGTCAGCACAGAGCCCAAAGTGGGGCTCGAACTCATGAGCTATGACATCATGACCTGAGCCGAAGTCAGACGCCCAACTGACTGAGCCACCCAGGCGCCCTAAGACATGTACACTTCTTAATCCCATCACCTATTTCACCCGTTCCCACACACACCTCCCCTCTGGTAACTATGTTTGTTCTCTATAGTTAAGAGTCTGTATCTTGGTTTGCCTCTCACTTCGCTTGTTTTGTTTCTTAAATTCGACATGAATGAAATCATGGTGTTTATCTTTCTCTGACTGGCTTATTTCACTGAGTATTACATTCTCTAGGTCCATCCATATTGTTACAAATGGCAAGATTTCATTTTTATGGCTGAGTAATATACCATATAGTACATATACAGTACATATAAAAATATATACATCTTCTTTATCCATTCATCTATCAATGGACACCAGTTGCTTCCACATCTTGGCTATTATAAATAATGCTACCATAAACATAGGGGTGCACAGATATTTTCAAATTAGTATTTTCCTATTCTTTGGGTAAATATCCACTAGTGGAATTACTGGATCAAAGGGTACTTCTATTTTTAATTTTTTGAAGAACTTCCATACTATTTTTCACAGTGGCTGCACTTGTCTGCATTCCCACCAACAGTGAACAAGCATTCCTTTTTCTCTACATCCTAACATGTTATTTATATATTTTTTAATATGAAATTTATTGTCAAATTGGTTTCCATACCACACCAAGTGCTCATTCCAACAGGTGCCCTCCTCAATGCCCATCACCCACTTTCCCCTCTCTCCCACCCCCCATCAACCCTCAGTTTATTCTCAGTATTTAAGGGTCTCTTATGGTTTGCCTCCCTCACTCTCTAACTTTTTTTTCCCCCTCCCCTCCCTCATGATCTTCTGTGAAGTCTCTCAGGATACACATGAGTGAAAACATATGGTATCTGTCTTTCTCTGCCTAACTTATTTCACTTAGCATAACATTCTCCAGTTCCATCCACGTTGCTACAAAAGGGCATATTTCATTCTTACTCATTGCCAAGTAGTATTCCGTTGTACATACAAACTACAACTTCTTTATCCATTCATCAGTTGATGGACATTTAGGCTCTTTCCATAATTTGGCTATTGTTGGAAGTGCTGCTATAAACATTGGGGTATAAGTGTCCCTATGCATCAGCACTCCTGTACCGCTTGGGTAAATTCTTACCAGTGCTATTGCTGGGTCACAGGGTAGATCTATTTTTAATTTTTTCAGGAACCTCCACACTGTTTTCCGGAGTGACTGCACCAGTTTGCATTCCCACCAACAGTGCAAGAGGGTTCCCGTTTCTCCACATCCTCGCCAGCATCTATAGTCTCCTGATTTGTTCATTTTAGCCACTCTGACCCGCGTGAGGTGGTATCTCAGTGTGGTTTTGATTTGTATTTCCCTGATGAGAAGTGACGTTGAGCATCTTTTCATGTGCCTGTTGGCCATCTGGATGTCTTCTTTAGAGAAGTGTCTATTCATATCTTCTGCCCATTTCTTCACTGGATTGTTTTTCGGGTGTGGAGTTTGGTGAGTTCTTCATAGATTTTGGAAACTAGCCTTTTCTGATATGTCATTTGCAAATATCTTTTCCCATTCCCTTGGTTGCCTTTTAGTTTTGTTGATTGTTTCCTTTGCAGTGCAGAAGCTTTTTATCTTGATGAGGTCCCAATAGTTCATTTTTGCTTTTAATTCCCTTGCCTTTGGAGATGTGTCAAGTACGAAATTGCTGCGGCTGAGGTCAGAGAGGTTTTTTTTCCTGCTTTCTCCTCTAGGGTTTTGATGGTTTCCTGTCTCACATTTAGGTCGTTTATATAATTTTGAGTTTATCTTTGTGAATGGTGTAAGAAAGTGGTCTCGTATCATTCTTCTACATGTTGCTGTCCAGTTCTCCCAGCACCATTTGTTAAAGAGACTGTCTTTTTTCCATTGGATATTCTTTCCTGCTTTGTCAAAGATTAGTTGGCCATACATTTGTGGGTCCAATTCTGAAGTCTCTATTCTATTCCATTGGTCTATGTGTCTGTTTTTGTGCCAATACCATGCTGTCTTGATGATGACAGCTTTGTAGTAGATGCTAAAGTCTGGGATTGTGATGCCTCCCGCTTTGGTCTTCTTCTTCAAAATTACTTTGGCTATTTGGGGTCTTTTGTGGTTCCATATGAATTTTAGGAGTGCTTGTTCTAGCTTTGAGAAGAATGATGGTGCAATTTTGACTGGGATTGCATTGAATATGTAGACTGCTTTGGGTAGTATTGGCATTTTAACAATATTTATTCTTCCATTCCATGAGCATGGAATGTTTTTCCATTTCTTTGTATCTTCTTCAATTTCCTTCATAAGCTTTCTATAGTTTGCAGCATACAGATCTTTTACATCTTTGGTTAGGTTTATTCCTAGGTATTTTAATGAGTCTTGGTGCAATTGTAAATGGGATCAGTTTCTTTGTCTTTCTGTTACTTCATTATTAGTGTATAAGAATGCAACTGATTTCTGTACACTGATTTTGTATCCTGCGACTTTGCTGAATTCGTGTATCAGTTCTAGCAGACTTAGGTGGAGTCTATCGGAATTTCCATGTGTAATATGTCATCTGCAAAAAGTGAAAGCTTGACTTCATCTTTGCCAATATTGATGCCTTTTGATTTCCTTTTGTTGTCTGCTGATTCTAGAATTTCCAACACTATGTTAAACAACAGTGGGTGTTTAACAGTGAGAGTGGACATCCCTGTTGTGTTCCTGATCTCAGGGGGAAAGCTCTGTTTTTCCCCATTGAGGATGATATTAGCTGTAGGGTTTTCATAAATGGCTTTTATGATGTTTAAGTATGTTCCTTCTATCCCGACTTTCTCAACGGTTTTTATTAAGAAAGGATGCTGAATTTTGTCAAATGTTTTTTCTGCATCGATTGACAGGATCATATGGTTCTTTTCTTTTATTAATGTGATGTATCACATTGACTGATTTGTGAATACTGACCAGCCCTGCACCCCAGGAATGAATGCCACTTGATCATGGTGAATAATTCTTTTTATATACTGTTGGATTCAATTTGCTAGTATCTTGTTGAGAATTTTTGCATCCATATCCATCAGGGATATTGGCCTGTAGTTCTCTTTTTTTGCTGGGTCTCTGTCTGGTTTAGGAATCAAAGTAATACTGGCTTCATAGAATGAGTCTGGAAGTTTTCCTTCCCTTTCTATTTTTTGGAATAGCTTGAGAAGGATAGGTATTATCTCTGCTTTAAATGTCTGGTAGAATTCCCCTGGGAAGCCATCTGATCCTGGACTCTTATTTACTGGGAGATTTATTTTTTTATTTTTTAATATATGAATTTTATTGTCAAATTGGTTTCCATACAACACCCAGTGATCATCCCCCAAAATGCCCTCTTCAATGGCCATCACCTACCCTCCCCTCCCTCCCACCCCCCATCAACCCTCAGTTTGTTCTCAGTTTTTAAGAGTCTGTTATGCTTTGGCTCTCTCCCACTCTAACCTCTTTTTTTTTTTTCCTTCCCCTCCCCCATGGGTTTCTGTTATATACACAATGTTGGGAGATTTTTGATAACTGATTCAATTTCTTCACTGGTTATGGGTCTGTTCAAGTTTTCTATTTCTTCCCCTTTGAGTTTTGGAAGCACATGGGTGCTTAGGAATTCGTCCATTTCCTCCAGGTTGTCCAGTTTGTTGGCATATAATATTTCATAGTATTCCCTGATAATTGCTTGTATTTCTGAGGGATTGGCTGTAATAATTCCATTTTCATTCATGATTTAATCTCTTTGGGTATCTCCCTTTTCTTTTTGAGAAGCCTGGCTAGAGGTTTATCAATTTCGTTTACTTTTTCAAAAAACCAGCTCTTGGTTTCATTTATCTGCTCTACAGTTTTTTTAGATTCTATATTGTTTATTTCTGCTCTGATCTTTATTATTTCTCTTCTTCTGCTGGGTTTGGGGTGTTTGCTGTTCTGTTTCTATTTCCTTTAGGTGTGCCGTTAGATACTGTATTTGGGATTTTTCTTGTTTCTTGCGATAGGCCTGGATTGCAACGTATTTTCCTCTCAGGACTGCCTTCGCTGCATCCCAAAGCGTTTGGATTGTTGTATTTTCATTTTCATTTGTTTCCATGTATTTTTTTAATTTCTTCTCTAATTGCCTGGTTGACCCATTCATTCTTTAGTAGGGTGTTCTTTAACCTCCATGCTTTTGGAGGTTTTCCAGACTTTTTCCTGTGGTTGATTTCAAGTTTCACAGTATTGTGGTCTGAAAGTATGCATGGTATGATCTCAATTCTTTTACACTTATGAAGGGCTGTTTTGTGACCCAGTATGTGATCTGTCTTGGAGAATGTTCCATGTGCACTCGAGAAGAAAGTATATTCTGTTGCTTTGGGATGCAGTTATAAATATATCTGTCAAGTCCATCTGGTCCAATGTATCATTCAGGGCCCTTGTTTCTTTATTGATCCTGTGTCTAAATGATCTATCCATTACTGTAAGTGGAGTATTTAGAGTCCCCTGCAATTACCACATTCTTATCAATAAGGTTGCTTATGTTTGTGATTAATTGTTGTATATATTTGGGGGCTCCCGTATTCGGCACATAGACATTTATAATTGTTAGCTCTTCCTGATAGATAGACCCTGTAATTATTAAATAATGCCCTTCTTCATCTTTTGTTACAACCTTTAATTTAAAGTCTACTTTGTCTGATATAGGTATGGCTACTCCAGCTTTCTTTTGACTTCTAGTAGCATGAGATAGTTCTCCATCCCCTCACTTTCAATCTGAAGGTGTCCTCAGGTCTAAAATGAGTCTCTTGTAGACAGCAAATAGATGGGTCTTGTTTTTTTTTTTTATCCATTCTGATACCCTATGTCTTTTGGTTGGAGCATTTAGTCCATTTATATTCAGTGTTATTATTGAAAGATATGGGTTTAGAGTCATTGTGATGTCTGTAGGTTTCATGCTTGTAGTGATGTCTCTAGTACTTTGTGGTCCTTGTAACATTTCACTCACAGAGTCCCCCTTAGGATCTCCTGTAGGACTGGTTTAGTGGTGATGATTCTTTCAGTTTCTGTTTGTTTGGGAAAACCTTTATATCTCCTTCTATTCTGAATGACAGACTTGCTGGATAAAGGATTCTCGGCTGCATATTTTTTCTGTTCATTACATTGAAGATTTCCTGCCATTCCTTTCTGGCCTGCCAAGTTTCAGTAGATAGGTCTGCTACTACTCTTATGTGTCTACCTTTGTAAGTTAGGATCTGATTATCCCCAGCTGCTTTCAGAATTTTCTCTTTATCCCTGTATTTTGCCAGTTTCACTATGATATGTCTTGCAAAAGATCGATTCAAGTTAAGTCTGAAGGGAGTTCTCCGTGCCTCTTGGATTTCAGTGCCTTTTTCCTTCCCCAGATCAGGGAAGTTCTCAGCTATGATTTGTTCAACTACACCTTCAGCCCCTTTCTCTCCCTCTTTTTCTTCTGGAATTCCTATGATATGGATATTGTTCCATCTGATTGCATCACTTAGTTCTCTAATTCTCCCCTCATATCCTGGATTTTTTAATCTTTTTCTCAGCTTCCTCTTTTTCCATAATTTTATCTTCTAATTCACCTATTCTCTCCTCTGCCTCTTCAATCTAGCTATGGCCGCCTCCATTTTATTTTGCACCTTATTTATAGCATTTTTTAGTTCCTCATGACTATTTTTTAGTCTCTTGCTCTCTGTAGCATTAGATTCTCTGCTGTCCTCTACGCTTTTTTCAAGCCCAGCATTAATTTTATGACTATTATTCTAAATTTTGTTGTGTTATATTGCTTAAATCGGTTTTGATCAATTCGTTAGCTGTCACTACTTCCTGGAGTTTCTTTTGAGGAGAGTTCTTCCGTTTCGTCATTTTGGGTAGTCCCTGGGGTGGTGTGGAACTGCAGGGCACTTCCCCTGTACTATCTGGAGAAACTTGTGTTGGTGGGCGGGGCCGCAGTCAGACCTGATGTCTGCCCCCAGCCCTCCACCGGGACCACAGTCAAACTGGTGTGTACCTTATCTTCCCCTCTCCCAGGGGCAGGACTCACTGTGGAGTGCTATGGTCCCTGTCTGGGCTGCTTGCACACTGCCAGGGTTGTGGTGCTGCTTTGATGGGATCTGGCCAAAGGCATATTAGATGGGGTGGATCTGGAAGGTGCACAGGGGCGGGAGGGGCAGGCTTAGCTAGCCTTGCCGCGGGAGGGGCCCTGCAGCACCAGGAGGGAGGCAGGTCCATGGGAGGGATGGACCCACAGAATCAGTGTTGAGGGTTTGCGCAGTACAAGCAAGTTCGGTGAGAGGAACTGGTTCCCTTTGGAATTTCAGCTGGGGGATGGGAGAAGGAAATGGCGCTTCCCAGCACCTTTGTTCCCCCTGCAGAGCTCTGTCATTCAGGGTTCAACAACTCTCCCTCCCTGCTCTCCGAGAGCAGAGCTATTGACTTTTAACATTCCAGATGTTAAGTCCCGCTGGCTGTCAGAACTCACGGAGTCCAGCCCTTCCACTTTTGCAAGCCAGACTTTGGGGGCTTTGTCTTGCCTGGTGGGCTCTCCCTCTACTGCCCTGGCTCCCTCCTACCAGTCCGTGTAGCACACGCTGCCTCTTTGCCCTTCCTACCCTCTTCCGTGGGCCTCTTATCTATGCTTGGCTCTGGAGAGTCTGTTTTGCTAGCCTTGTGGTGGACTTCTGGGTTATTTAGGCAGATGTGGGTGGAATCTAAGCGATCAGCAGGACAAGGTGAGCCCAGTGTGCTCCTACACCACCATCTTCCCAGCTATCCTTATGTTTTTTTATTTTAGTCATTCTGACAGGTGTAAGGTGATATCTCACTGTGGTTTTGATTTGTATTTCCCTGATGATGAGTGATGCTGAGCATCTTCATGTGTCTGTTGGCTATCTGTATGTTGTCTTTGGAAAAAGGTCTGTTCAGGTCCTCTGCCCATTGTAAAAATGGGATTATTTGTTTTTTGGTGTTGAGTTGTATAAATTTTTTTTTCAATTTTATTTGAGAGACAGAACGTGCATACAAGCAAACAAGCAGGGGAAGGGGAGAGAGAATACCAAGTAGCTCCATGCCCAGCGTGAAGACCTACATGGGGCTTGATCCCATGACTGGCAGATCACAACTTGAGCCAATATCAAGAGTTGGACGCTTAACCAACTGAGCCATCCAGGCGCCCTGAGTTGTATAAATTCTTTATATATTTTGGATATTAACCCCTTATCGGATATATAACTTGCAAATATCTTCTCCCACTGCGTAGGTTGCCTTTTTGTTTTATTGATGGCTTCCTTTGCTCTGCAAAGTGAAGATCTGCACATATACTCCTAACTACTATTTAAAACAACCACACATCAGGGGCACCTGGATGGCTCAGTCAGTTAAGCGTCCAACTTCAGCTCAGGTCATGATCTCACAGTTTGTGAGTTTGAGCTCCAAGTCAGGCTCTGTGCTGACAGCTCAGAGCCTGGAGTCTGCTTTGGATTCTGTCTCCTTCTCTCTCTGCCACTCTCCTACTTGTGCTCTGTCTCTGTCTTTCATAAATAAATAAACATTAAAAAAATTAAAAAACACACACACACATCAATCTCTTAACCTTTCAAATAAAAAAGATCATTTAAACTATTTTTAAATGCAGTCTTTCTCATGTCCAAAATACCACATATAACCACCTATTAAATAATACTTTCCATTGATTGAATGCAAGATAAAAAGTATATAGGCTATACCTTCATAACTACAGTAATAAAAAACATTGAGTGCTTCCACTGCAGCTGGACCCCTCTGTTTATAGCCAAAAATCAGATCTATCCATTCATGAAGATGAGCAGAAACATATTCAGACTCCTAGAAAAAGAACAAATAATAGAGACACCTTCCAACAACAATGTAAATATGAGTCTTTTAAAAAGTAAATCAAGCATTTCTACCCAAAAATGTTACAACTATAAAGAAAATTATATCAAAATCATGTTAAACATTTGATCAGCATCTACTACATATTTTACATATATTCTATCTAGTACAATATAAACATATTTATTAATATTTAATAATATAAAATATCTCTTAACTAATGGCTAAAGAAAATAACTCAAATATTCTAATAGTCCAAATATCAACAACAAAAAACTTAATGATGGCTATGGATGTATCTTTCTTGTTAAATTTCCATTCACATAGCCATCTAGAAACTCATTTCAAAGAAACAAACCAGTTGGGGTAGATTAAAGATGGGTGAAATCACCCCCTCCAACCTACCCAACTTGATACCACCCCACTAAAAAGGTGGACTGGGTGGCAGGCAGAGAGGCTTGAAGGACCTCCTGAAGCCTGTTAGTGACGGTTTGAAAGACAATATGACAATTGTTATTGGAGACAGGAGAAAAGGGGATTCAAGTTTAGTTCTATCAAAGAGAGAAAGAGTACCTAATTACCTCATGAATCTGGGGTAGAGATTTTTTTTCAGTTTCTATTTTAACTCCAGTTGGGTAACATACAGTATAATACTAGTTTCTGGTATACAATATAGTGATTCAACACTTCTATACAATGGGTGGAGGGATGGGTTAAATAGGTGATGGGAATTAAGGAGTGCACTTGTTGTGATGAGCACCTGGGTATTGTATGGGGATGGGGATTTTCCGGCAAAATGTTTTTAACTGGTAATTTGTGCTTTTAACTGCCTGTGATAAAGCGTAGAAGGAGTAACATGAGTTTAAAAAAAGAGCTATTTGGATTTTAAGCATAATTTAAGAAAAATATAAAGGAGCAGGTCTTGCTAGGTTCCAAATAAAATTATTTCTCATTTTCAGGATACTAGAGAGCAAAGACTCTTGAAGTGAGAAATGGCCAAGGTCAATGATGAAATCAGTGTGTAACCTGTAAAATATGGTCTCAGGTGAACGTTTAGTTCAAGAGTGTAGCTGTGAAGCAATCTGTTCACACCTCAAAGATTTCAGGCTGTGCCACAAAGACCCACTCAACTAGAAAAGAGAATATCTTAAGAATCTTTTTTGCTTTTTGTAACGATTTATTTTATTTTTGAGCCAGAAAGGTCAGAGAGAGAGGAAGACACAGAATCTGAAACAGGCTCCAGGCTCTGAGCTGTCAGCAGAGCCCGATGCGGGACTTGAACTCGTGAACCGTGAGATCATGACCTGAGCCAAAGTCGGATGCTTAACCAACAGCCAACCAGGCTCCCCAATATCTTAAGAATCTTAAAGGTATTTTCCCACATTAGCTTCCAGCTTGGCCCAAAGGAAATAATGGATTGTATTCTAAAATAATGTGAAATGGTTTTTGTCCGATAATACTGATGCATAAGAAACCCATTAAATTTTAAAAGAAATTATATTAGTTCAGACTGAAGTAAGTAGAAACTGTTAAAAAAAAAAAGATGAGAGACCTTTGATTTTCAATTTACTGTGGTTAGGTAAGAGGCTGACAAAGATACTCATGCAATTTTTTTTTTTTTTTTTTTGAGGTAAAAGAGAGAATGACTCAAAATAGGAAGCTAAGAGCCAAAGGGTAAAACAAAAGAGCCACAAAGAACCACTGGAATAGCACTGGGCCCTGGTAAAGGAACTGAAAGCATGTCCCTGTTGGAATTCTGAATTGCTATAAACCAATTACTGTTACATAGCCCTTGTTTTTCTCTCCCCCACCCTTTTTGAAATTAAATTATTTGCCCAACGTGGGGCTGAAACTCATGACCCCAAGATCAAGAATCTCATGCTCTACCAACTGAGTCAGTCAGGTGCCCTTTTTAATCTCCCTTTTGAATGAGAGTGTCTATTATAGTTCTCCTGTCCTGGTCACCCCACTGTTGTTATGTGGGGGCATATAATCTGTTTCTTTACTGCACAATCTTCAGATGCAAGAGGAGACACACCTGTATAGTTTTGTGCACAAATAGATTTGACTTAGATTACTAAGAAGATTCTGGACTTCAGACATCATGCTTTAATGCAGGGATCAGCACACTACTTACTGCTTGTGGACCAAGTTTTACTAGCTCAAAATTTCTAGAGTAGTAGAACACAGCCACGTCTAATTTTTTTTTGCACTATAGTGGCAGAATTTTGCCACAGACCTTAAAGCCAGCAAAAATATTTACTATCTGGTCCTTTTTTATAGAAAAAGATTGTAGATACCTGACTTAAAAGTCCCTGACATGAGCCTTTGGGAGGATCTTAAGAGGAAGTATGTACATTTTGCACATAGGAGGAATGTAAATAATTTGTAGTCAGAGGGCAGACTGCGTGTGGTGGATTAAATATGGTTGCAAATTCTTTTTCCCTCCCACCATTGTGAAATGGAGTTTACTTTCCTTGCTTTTTTTTTTTTTTTTAAGAGAGAGAGGGTGCAAGTGAGCAGGGGGCAGAGAGAGAGAGAGAGAGAGAGAGAGAGAGAGAGAGAGAGAGAGAAGCAGAGCTCACCTGAGTGGGGCTTGTGCTCACCTGATGTGGGACTCGAACTCATAAACCATGAGATCATGACCTGAGCCGAAGTCAGATGCTTAACGGGTTGGCCCTACTTTCTCTGCTCTTGAATCTGTACTGATCCTATTACTGTTTGACAGGGTGACAGAAGTGCTGTGACAGTTCACAGACTTAAGCTTTAAGAAAGGGTAGAAGCCTTCCAATTTTGTACTCTTTTCTGAGCTGTGGACATGTAGATATCTGGCTACCTCGCTAGAGAGACTACATGAAGAGGAGATATCTTGAGAATACATGGAAAGAGAGAAAAGTCCAGCATTCCAGTGTCTCAATGCAACCTCCAGATGACCTCAACCTCAGCTGTTATATGCCTGCAAGGCTATGAGAACCTCAACAAGATGAGAATTGCTCAAATGAAACCAGCCAACTCACAGAACTGTGAGAGATAATAAAATGGGTATATTTTAAGCCACTAAATTTTGGATAGTTTTTTATATAGCAATACATAACTGAAACACAGGTTTCTAATATTTTAATATAAGGAGCGTGTCTTCCTAAAATCCTGGACCCTTACTTCATGTCATAGATACTATAGAGGAATACATCTGAGAAGTTCCTGGCTAGCTAGTAAGTAACAGATTATTTTTCAGAGTTGCTTAGTTTATTTCCCAACTCCTTATTCATATATAATGTTCTTGAATTTTGTAAATTTGACATACTATGTATTAATGACAAGGCGTGTTTCCAAGTATTGGCCTAATTAGTTTCAGAGTCTGAAACATTTCAGTTTAGAAAGAGAACTAAGTGGACTATTGAAAGGGAAAAAAAGGGGCGCCTGGGTGGCGCAGTCGGTTAAGCGTCCGACTTCAGCCAGGTCACGATCTCGCGGTCCGGGAGTTCGAGCCCCGCGTCGGGCTCTGGGCTGATGGCTCAGAGCCTGGAGCCTGTTTCCGATTCTGTGTCTCCCTCTCTCTCTGCCCCTCCCCCATTCATGCTCTGTCTCTCTCTGTCCCAAAAATAAATAAACGTTGAAAAAAAAAAATTAAAAAAAAAAAG